>NC_138504.1:47813991-47998712 GCF_964252035.2 Podarcis erhardii | reverse complement strand
TCTCAAACCCCGTTGTGATTCTGAACTGTCTTCTTCTTATCTGGAAGGGTTAGGCTGGAGAGGGGTCTCCACCATTCCTCCTCTGCCTAGTCCCTGGCAGGTCTATCTATATAGGCAAACCACAGTCATGACTCTATGCCATGAATGGCGAAAGCAAGCAAGCTAGACCATAGATTGCCCGCCATATCTTTGGAAGCCCAAACCACGGTTTGGGTTCCAAACCAGTATTTAAAAAGATATCTGAATTAAGCCGCTGTCTTCAAGACAAGGAGGTAAAATCATCTGATGTTGCAGCTGCTCCTGTTTCAGCGGTAGGAAAATGGAGACGTTTTAATTAAATTCCCCCCTCCTGTTTACAACTCTAAATTGCCTTCCACGTGAGAAGCTTTCCACATCAATGGGAAACTCCCTTCAATTCAGCACTGACTAAGCTCTGCAAAAGATAGTCCTGGGAAGGAGATACACAGGAAAGAGGGAGATATGTGCTCCATATTGAAGATGGTAAAAAAGAAATAAAGGAGAAGCCCTCCTCCTCAATTAGCTTGGTGGGTGTTTGGCTAGAATGGCTGTTCATGGCTGTCTCGCCTTGAAGCTTAGGAAGTTCAGTTTCCATTTTCTCACCTGCTATCAATCACAGTTTACTAAGCTTCCTTGAAAACGTGCCCCCTTTCCTAAGGTGTCTCCGTGTGTAATTCCAGCAGCTGACATCCTTTGGGCATTTGTCTGGGGCACGCTGCTAACGTCTGCTGTGCGGACTCCCTGTGTTTTCCTTGTTTAGTTTTCTGACCTGGTACTCTGAACATAACCAGGTGGCAAGTTCTCAGCTACCCACCTTTGATTTACCCTGGTGCCCCCAGTTTAGTGTCATTCTGGGGCAGCTTTCACCAATGTTGTACCTTCTGGATGTTTAGGACTGCAACTCCTACCTGCAACATCTGGAGGACAACAGATGCACAAAGGCTGTTCCTGGGGTATTGTGGGAAACTGAAAGGATAGCTAGACTTAACTGTCCTGTGCTTCTCAGAACGCTGCCAATGTAGCCAGGTCAATCTGCCACGGCCCCCTGGCCATGGAGGGTGCCCTACAAGAGGACCGTTTTCCCAGGCCTTCCTCAAAACTTTCTGACAGACATGTTCAACAGTGGAGCACGCTCCTTTGGGAGGTGGTTGACTTTCCTTCCTTGGAAGGTTTTAAGCAGAGGCTGGGTGGCCATTTGTCAGGGATGCTTGAGTTGAGGTTCCTGCATTGCCCGGGGTTGGACTAGATGACCATTGGGGTCCCTTCCAACTCTATGATTCTGTTATCCTAAACCTGAATCTGAACTTGGGCATCTCATTTGTGGTTGCAGGAACAGGTCCTCCTAATGCCAGTTTGCATATTTTAAAATAAATCCATTGTTTTCTTTGTGGGGTTGTGTATTTGCTTTTATTGTTTTTTTGGTCTTTTTTAAAATCAATGCTGTTTCAACATTTACTCAGGGAACATGGTGCATGCAGCAAGAGGTGTCAATGTCTCTGTGTGTCTGTTTTGGGAGGCCGTGGAGAAGAAAGGGGGTACTTTACCTACCATATGTGTGTGTGTTTTTCCCTGAATTGTAAAGTAGGGAAAATTGTGTTTTACCTCTGATGCTTGCTCATGATCATCACACGACATCTTCTGCTATCTCGAGGCACCATGGCTTGTGATTCCTGCAGTGGAACTAGGGAAGAAAATGGAATCTTCATGTCTAATAAAAGAGGATTTCAAATTTACTTGCCATTGTTTTGTTGTTTTCTTCTTTTGCTATGGGTAGGGGATGATTTGCCCTTCAGCTAGATCCCAACTTTACAGGTGGTATTTTATTCAATGTTAAATATGTTTGCCTTGGCTTCCAACATGTACCCCTTCCAAGGCCATGGGCAAAGCAATTCATAAGATCGCATAAAACAAAACAAACCACTTATTAAACATAAATATTTATAAATTACTTAATCAAAGAGCTCTCTAAGTGGTGTGCATAATAAAATGTTGATAAAACCCTGCTAAAATTCACAGAACTGGAGTGTGGGTGGGTGTATACACACATACACAGAGACACCTATTAATAATACAAACAACAACAATTTTTAAGTTGGATTTCTCAAAAGCAGCCTAAGGCTGAAATATAAAACATAGATAGCTTCAAGCTGAAAACAACAATCAATCTCTATGGTACTAAAAGTACAGAACTGTGTCCCTAATAGAGGAATTGGTTAGATTGAAAAATGTTAAATAGATCAAAGAATTGCCTTCAATTTTATGTATACATCTTTTATTACAAGTGCTTATTTTTAAAATGCCGTTGGTAAGGTGCTGTAGCTCAGTGAAAGAGCAGAAGGTACCAGATTCAGTCTCCAATAAACGGCACTGAGCTCGAAAGGCAAGCAGCAGTAGGAAGTGGTGTCTCCTCTTCTATAAAAGCCCACCAATGGAGTGTAATAACTATAGGCTGGTCACCAACACCCCTGTCTTGGCAAAGGTGGTGGAGAGGGTGGTTGTGAAGCAGCTGAAGGTATTCTTGGAGGAGGCTGATTATCTAGATCTGCTACAATCTGGGTTCAAACCCGACTTTGGAACTGAATCAGCCTTGGTGGCCCTGATGAGTGACCATTGCTGTGACCATTGCTCCATCTTTCAGCGGCTTCTGGTACTATTTGTTTACCATTGTATCCTTCTGGACTGACTCAGAGGGATGGGCATCATAGGCACTGCATTATGGTGGTTCTTTCCATATCTTCAGGGTGAGTGCTCCTCAGCACCTTGGCACTTAACACTATGAGGCAGGGAACTACCCTCTCTCCAGTGCTATTTAACATCTGTTGGGAGCGGCCGTTAGGCACTTTGGAACAAGCTGCCACTAGTATGCTGATGACAAGCAGCTCTGCTTCTCTAGATAGGTGTCTGAGCATAGTGGTGGACTGTATGAGGACCAATAAACTGCCTGAATCCTGGGGAGATTCTTTGGGTGAGTGGTTCCCATATCCAGGAAGGTGAGCTACCTGTTCTGCATGGGGTTGCACGCCCTCAGAAGAAACAAGTGTATTGCTTAGGGGTGCTCCTGGTTACACCTTTGTCACTTAGAGGCCCAGGAGTCCTCTTTGGCTAGGCATGCCTTTCACTAGCTTTGTCTGGTTCGCCAGTGACAGCCATTCCTGGACAGGGATAGCCTGGCCACTGTAGTCCACACATTGTAATGTGCTCTATATGGGGCTAACTTTGGGCCTTGTTTGGAACCATTTTGATTTTTTTAAAAACTGAATTAGTAGTACAGGCACACCCCACACCCCATTTATGTGTTTTCAATATGTGTGCAACTCTGCGCTTGTGCATCGTGCCAAACCTGGAAGTGACCCCAAAACATCACAAAAAGGGGCAGGGCAGGGATGAAATTAGGTGTTTGCGGCTTTTTCAATGGTGTTTCAAATATAAGCAATTTCACTTAAATGCGTGGTGCTTTGGAATGTAACAAGGGGGGCGGGTTGCCTGTATATAAATATTTTAGTAAATAGATAAAATAAGAGGCTGCCTCCCTTGCCTCAGCCACAGGAGTGTCTGTGTATTATCTTAAAAATGGGGGAGAGGCCATAGGTCATGGAGAGATCATTTACTTTACATGCAGAAGGTCTTAAGTTCGATCTCCAGCATCTGCAGATAGGACAGAGAGAGGGCCCTCTCTGAAACCATGGACAGCTGCTGCTAGTTGGTGGAGACAACCTTTGGCAACCTGGTGCCCTCCAGATGTGCTGACAGAAGTAGACCTTGGTAATCTTTTGTAATAAGGCACCATGGGTGAGGCCAAAAATTGGCACCCCCAAATGGATCTCCTCAGTTATGGATTTTCTCAATCTTGTGCCCTGTGTGAGGGAACTGCCCACACCACGCTAAATCTGGGGCTGGGGCTCACTGCAGCCGATGGGAGCCATTGTTCAAAATGCCTGGAAAGTACGAGCTTGGCAAAGACTGGTATAGACAAAACCAAGCAAGAAGAGCCAATGGTCTGACTCAGTGTAAGACAGTCTCCCAGGTTCCTGTGTTCCTAAAACAAAATAAAGTCTGCTTCTTTCATCAGAAAATAAGATTTTACCCATGTAAATATGTAATTAATAATTAATAACCAACCCATCAACATAGGTAAAAACCCCAACAATATTATTTATGTGTATCTAAATTTTAGGCACATGTAAATTCAGGAACATATTATAAATGAGAGATGGGGGAGAGAGAGTCCTAGGTTGGCATCCACCTGTCTTGAGAGACAATGGAGTGAGCCTCCAGGGATGAAGTCAAGCTGCTGTGTTAGCAACACCAAAGTGACCTCCCTGGGGCGCAAGCCTGGGTAGTGTGTAGGGAGGTCCTGGGCTACCCAGATGGCAAGACCCCTCTCTCAGCCTCACTGATGTGGTCCAAAGGAAAGCAGAGCAAGATGTTTGGCAACAGCTTGGCTGCAGAAGTTGCCAGAAGGAAGTATACAAGGCTCCATCCAACTGCCTTAGGGACTCTCCATTCCACACTTGTAGTGTTAGCCTTTTCTTCTCCCAAAGATATCCCACAAGGAAGTTGAAGTTTTAGATCAGAATTTTCCTTCTTCTAGATGGATTGCCTTCCCTGGTTGATGAGCCCCATCTACTCCTTGCTTTCCCACAACAGCACATGCAAAACGTGCCTTCTTGACCACTGGACCTGCTGTTGGTCCCATCCATGATGGGGCTATTTTCCTCAACTTCTTCTTTTTTTTAATGTAAACTTCTGCAGAGGACATGAAAAGCCAAAGTATATTGGTATTCTGTGTTCATGCACACAAATTTACAGACTTGTGCACCAGAGTTAAGATGCAACTTCTAAAGCATTAGGGAGTGGTTAAATTTGTTGACACCCATTTGCTATGAGACAACTCTGCATCTCCACCAAACAAAGGCAATACAGTGGTGCCTCGGGTTAAGTACTTAATTCATTCCGGAGGTCCGTACTTAACCTGAAACTGTTCTTAACCTGAAGCACCACTTTAGCTAATGGGGCCTCCTGCTGCCGCTGCACCGCCGGAGCATGATTTCTGTTCTCATCCTGAAGCAAAGTTCTTAACCTGAAGCACTATTTCTGGGTTAGCCGAGTCTTTAACCTGAAGCGTCTGTAACCTGAAGCATATGTAACCTGAGGTACCACTGTAAAGGAAAGCAAAATAGGGATAGTTACCCAGGAAAACTACCACCCTCCCTTGACAAAGTTTGCATTTATAGAATCATAGAAATGTAGAGTTGGAAGGGACCACGAGGGTCATGTAGCCCAACCCCCTGCAATACAAGAATCTTTTGCCCAAGGTGGGGCTCAAACCACACAACCCTTAGATTAAAAATCTCATGCACTCTGGCTGGCCTTGTTGAAGAAACCACGTTATTAGCAAGATAACCAAGGGCCAAGGCGAGGGCAGCGAGCGGCCTGCTTCCTGGCGGAGGGGAACCTCCAAGTGGCCTCTGGTTCATCTATAAAAGGGGAGGGGATGGATGGCAAGCTGCTTTTGAGTATCACTTTCAGCTATTCTGAAGGTTAAATGCCTGTTTAGAGCCCCCTATTGAAGGGCGGAGGTGGGGTTTCTCGCATTGTTTGAACACCCTCCAAGCTTTGTTTAGCTGCTTTCAAGGAGCCTGTGAATTGGGGGGGTGGGGTGGGGGAAAGCGCAGCATCCACTCCCCAAGCGGCTCCCCCTGGGCTCGAATAGAAGGGCCTCGTCCTGGCAGGAGAGGCTGGCTGTTTCCTGTGAGGCCTCAGTAGGCTGGGGCTGCCCTGCTTTCTTTGAGCAGCAGTTTAACCCAAGCTCAGAGGCCGGCCTCCACCTTACTGATCTCTGCTTGACACCCAATTACCACATGAATGAGACAGAAAAAGGTTTTAACTCCCCCTGACCTTCCTTTCCCCCTCCCCCTCCCCCTCCCCGCCATATCATTTCTCCCTCCCATCCCCCTACCCCCAGACCCCTTTTCTCTGATGCAGAAGGGAGTGTTCAACACAGAGACTGGGAGAAACCAAACAAAAGCCGCAGAGCCAGGAACCCTTCATTGTCATGGCCTGCAACAGCGGCTCCAAGCGCTCCCGTCTGTTATTCAAAGGCTTCGAAGTTCGACTTGCTGCTGGCTGTTTGAGGGTTCCTCATAATGCTTCACTGAGAAATAAACGGCTCCTTTCGCAGGCGGAAAAACGTGGTCCGTCAGCGTGGCCTGCTAAGTCACGCTGCATGAAATGTCACTGTCCTCCCTCTCTTAATTAAAAATGAAATATACGCCACTGTTATATTTGTTGCAGGTTGTCTGCTGGAAAGAACGGTGTTGGGTTAAAGGGGAGCCTAAACGCAACACAGTGCAGGGTCAGGCCCTAGCAGTGGGGCACTAGGTGGGGGTGCCGAGAACGCGCCCTGTGAGTTTCTACCAACAAAAATAGGGTCATAGAGTCATAGTCAAAGAATTGTATAGTTGGAAGGGACACCAACCGCCTACAATGCAGGAATTCATATACAGTGGTACCTCGGGTTACAGACGCTTTAGGTTACAGACTCCGCTAACCCAGAAATATTACCTTGGATTAAGAACTTTGCTTCAGGATGAGAACAGTGCGGCAGCAGCGGGAGGCTCCATTAGCTAAAGTGGTGCTTCAGGTTAAGAACAGTTTCAGGTTAAGAACGGACCTCCAGAACAAATTAAGTTCTTAACCCCAGGTACCACTGTACAATATTCCTGACTAGCATTCTTCCATGCCAAGCAGTGCTGACGGGCCATTCTATGTTGCATTCCTGTGTTTGGCAGTGGCCTTTGTGGCACTGCTTTCGGAAGCGGAGTGCAACTGTCGGAGAACATTTCATCTCAAATTGGATATTGTTCCAAAAGTTGGGTGTCCCCCTCTCTCTGCCAAGCGGTAGCAAGAGTCCATGGAGGCTCCAGGCACTCATGCAGGGCCTGTGTTCCTTTGGAGGACTAAGACATGGCAGAGACTGTCACAGCTTTGAGAAATATGGTTTATTCACCTATTTGCACCTTCAGTCTGCATGGAGGGGGTCCAGATCATGGGTATGTTACCGGTTGGGGTGGGGGGGTTCCTGCTACAGGTAGGCAAACTAAGACCCGGGGGCCAGATCCGGCCTTCTAAATCCGGCCTGTTCCAGGAATCAGCGTGTTTTTACATGAGTAGAATGTGTTCTTTTATTTAAATGCTTCCATCTGCAGTACTGAAGGGTAGAAACAACAATGTACCATACAGTGAACACTCATATACCCTTGTGAAGCAGAGAATGTAGAAATGGTGAGGCCTTTTTTTGTGTATTGTTCCTTTTACTGTGATATCCACTGTCAATTTATTAATCCAATTTTACAAAGTATACCAGGAAGATCTGAAGTGTTTTATACTGATTACCTCTTGGCTGACCAGTTTCCTGAGATTACTGCCAAGGCAGTTCATTTTTGTGTGGCAGCAATAGCTTGTTGACACAGGATCTTAATTTTAAAATTATCAGCACTTTATGGCGCTTTTCATCATTTTAGTATATAATTTTATATTTTTCACTGTTTTATATTCTACATTGTTTTTAATTTTATATTTAATATTGTATTTAATTGTACATTATATTGTCTTTTATGTATGCATAATATTGCATTATATTGTGTCTTTTTTGTATTCTGTTTTCTTCCTACCTTCTTACTGGTCCTTGACCGAACCAAATATACTAGTACTACTATGCAATGCTCCAATAGATACAATAGAAACACAGGGTTGTTTTCTGAGCTCATTCAGCACCTGCAAAGTAGGAGAGAAAGTCTCCATCTCAAACCCCTAAAAGATACCTTCCATATTTCTTGCACTCCCAACTCAGTCCGCCTCAACCAGCATAGCCAATGAACACCTAGGAATTTGGGAGCTGCCGTTCAGCAACATCTGTAAGGTCACAAATTCCAATTCCCCAACCTATATTTTTTCAAAGCCTTTAATACAGTGGCAGGAGAGGATGGCAAGTGTGGCAGGAAGATTCAAGGACAATCAAAAAAACATTTAAACATTACAGTGTAGTGTGGTATAGTAAAGTAAATAAGAAAGGTTGGAAAAGAGAAAGGCTTGTGGTGATGAGCTTTTCTCAAATTAGACCTAATATAAATGATATTGCCCAACAAAAGCAAGCCCATACCTCTCATTGAGTTTGTAGACATACATAAGGTACACATAGGAGGTTCGTTTATAATTACATTTTGGGAATGATTCATGTTCTTATGTAGTTGCCTTGTGTTTTTTTAATTTCTCATATTATAAAGCAGTTGTGCTCCATGTTACAAATCAAGCCCTGCTTGTTTTTGTTTGTTTTCCAATGTATTTGTTATCAATAAAAAAATTGGTGTGGCACAAAAAAATTGTATTCCGAAAGTGTGGCCCATAGAAAAATGTCCCAGAATCACTGCTTTAATATGTAACAGGCAGCTGAGAAGGTGCAGGCTAGGGGGTTGAATTCTGGTGCTGGAGGAGATTCTTGAGAGTCCCATGGACTGCAAGATCATGCCTATCCATTCTGAAAGAAATGAGCCCTGAGTGCTCACTGGAAGGACAGATCCTGAAGCAGAGGCTCCAGTACTATGGCCACCTTATGAGAAGAGAAGACTCCCTGGAAAAGACCCTGATGCTGGGAAAGATGGAGGGCACAAGGAGAAGGGGATGACAGAGGACGAGATGGTGGGACAGTGTTCTTGAAGCTACCAGCATGAGTTTGACCAAACTGCGGGAGGCAGTGGAAGACAGGAGTGCCTGGCGTGCTCTGGTCCATGGGGTCACGAAGAGTCGGACACGACTAAACAACAACAAGGTGGTTGTGGGAAGAATGAGAACTTCCAGACTTTTAGAAGACATCTGAAGGCAGCCCTGTTTAGGGAAGCTTTTAATGTTTGATGCATTACTGTATTTTAATATTTTGTTGGAAGCTGCCCAGAGTGGCTGGGGAATAAATAAATAATTATTATTATTATTATTATTATGGTCCAAGATAACAACCTGTGTTTGCAGCCATGATTTCCAGGGTATAGAAACTGCGGGACCTAAAACTGATCAGCAAGTCTGATACTTCTCAGTTACTTCTCAGCTGGCAACTTTTTCGGACACCCTGGCTACCAGCCAGAGCAGGCAACACTAATCTGGCCGGGACATACCCGCGGTTCCAACCAGGGCAGAAGGTGGCTGCTCCGAGCTTTTTCAAAACGGGCGGGCGGGGCCAGGCCTCTTCCGGCGCGCCGTTGCTCGGCAACCTCCGCCGCCCACGGAAGCAGACGCGGCTTCGCGCTTCCGCTGCGGGCAACGCCGTTCCCTCACAAAAGATGGCGGCGCCCTTGTCTCTTCAGCTGGAGTTCGGGTAAGGGAGGCGCCATCGGGGCGGCGGAGGGTTTCCTTGCCGAGATCCCGCGTGGGGAGCTCAGCCGGTGAAGGGGGTGCTTGGTCTGGGGGTGGAGGGTCTGGGTTTGGGTTTGGGGTGAGAGTGTTCTTTTTGGGTGGGTGGAGGGAAACGGGGGCGCCATTGTTTCCCATTTGGTTTCTAAAGCTTCCTTTCTTCGCCCTCACAGGCTACTCTTCTCCCCATAGGAATCTTCCTTTCCCTACATCGCCCCGCCCCCCCCCGCCCCACACTCCCAACAGAAGGGGCTCAGGACAGTCGCTTGTCCCCGCCTCCCACAGCAATGCAGGAATCGCATCTAAACACAAGGATCACACAATGACTCCTCTCAACAAGGGGAGGTGACACATCGTGGCTTTTAGCTTAGGAAAAAGGAACACAGGGGAGGGGCGCAAAGTTATGCACGGTGCGGAGAAAGTGGAGAGGCATACACTTTCCTCCCTCATAAATACATACAATATCTTCTCATTATTTTTTTAAAAGCACCATAGATTAAAAGAGGGTGCTGTGTGTGCATATACTTCTTGATTCCCAGTGGTTTGTGGGGGGTGGAGTTCATACTGGGGCAACCTGGTGGTGATGGGGACTAAGAATGGGGTGCCTAGAGACTTAACAGGCAAGGTAGATTTCCTCCATTCAACTTAAAGTTACTTGTGGACTTTAAAAGGGTTGGGAAGCAGAGAACTGAAAATGAGACTGACTGTCATTGGTGCTTGTGACTATGCCAAGGTGGCAGATTCACAGGTTTCATGAGAAGGAAAGCTTGCATGAAGATAGCCCTGTCCAATTTTGGCCCACAAATGAGGCTTCCTATTCTAGAAGTGAAGTGAAGTGGGTAAGAATTTGGTTATACTAAAGAAAGGTATATAAATAATAAAATTTGTGTCAGATTAAAGGAACTTGATGAAGAGAAAGGAAACTACAGGGCATCATATATCAGTATTGTGTCATTTAACTGTTCTCTGTACATTCAAAGAGTTGTTCCTTAAACTCCCCCTCCCCACAAAGAATCCATTTTCTTTTAAAGTCAACGCTGGTATGTGTGAAGTAACAATAAAGAATGATTTTGAGCATATGCAGAATGGCCATTTTCTCAGTAGGCATAGGCAGAACCAGTTCCTACATATGTGCCTTTAGTGTTTCAGGATAGAATACGGTTGGGGACCTTGCAGCCCAGTGGTCTAATTAGGGCAGCCAAATGGCAAGGTCCTATCAGCCAAGTCATTCTCACCTCCCACATACTTAATGTTAGGTGTGGGGCAGGTAAAGTAAACAGGAGGTTGCAGGCACCACCAATCAGTTGACTGCTGGGTCATGAGAAGCCCTTTTCAGAGCACTAGCTTGCAGTGGAAGGTATGAGTTCCAACACCTTTTGTTTTAGAAATGCAGAAATTTAGCACCTGAAGGAACATAGTCTGCCACTATCCTTTAAATCATGTTGCTAACCTGTAGCCCTCCCAGGTTTTTCTGGACTTCAATCTCCCATCAGCTGCTGCCAGCACAGCCAGTGGCCTGGAATGATGAGAGGTGTAGGGTAGCAAAATTTAGAGCAGTGTTTCCCAAACTTGGGACTCCAGCTGTTTTTGGACTACAACTCCCATCATCCCTTGCCAGCAAGACCAGTGGTCAGAGATGATGAGAACTGTAGTCCCAAAGCAGCTGGAGATCCAAGTTTGGAAAATACTGATCTAGAGGGTCACATGTTAGCCTCTCCTGATTTTAATGGTTCATCAGGTTTGACCCGCGTATGGGATGGCTGCATATTCCTGCATTGCAGGGGGTTGAACTAGATGATCCTCAGTGTCCCTTCCAATTCTATGTCTATGATTCTATTTGTTGAATAAAGAGCTAGACATTTTAAGGACCACAAAATAAGTACATTGTAAACAACCCTGTGATCCTCAGACGAAGGACGGCAAAGAAAATGAATGAATGAATGAATGAATGAATGCACAAAGTGGTATGAAACAATATTACGTCATTAGTGCCATGTAGGTGGCTCAGTCTTGGATGTATTTCCTTTCTCGGTAATGTTGAAAGGGAGATAAAAATCCAGCTAGGCATCAGACATCAAGGTGCTTGATGTTTAGTTTTCAAATGCTGCTTTCTGCATTGAATAGTCTGAAGTCATTCTGTAGTTAAGTGTTTATTATAAGGTCCATGAAAATAGGTCTCAGAGGAAAGTGATGAATGAGTCTGTCAAGCAGTCTTCCTCGCCCTGGTGCTACAAATGTTGTAATCCAACTCCCAGTATTCCTGACCATTGGCCATGTTGACCAGGGCTGATGAGTTGTAGTCCAAAGCATTTGGAGATCACCAGACTGAGGACATCTGCTGTAAAAGTTTACAAAAAGGCACTCTTGTTAAAGAGGCGGTTTGAACATCACTTAGCCTGGCGTGCTCTGGTCCATGGGGTCACGAAGAGTTGGACACGACTAAACAACAACAATAGCAAAGCATACATGTGAAGTACAGGACTCCTTCCAGAATGGGAATAGACTGGATTGCAACTTTTGACTATATATGTAATCAAGAAAAGAAGGGAATCAAGCATGCAACATTGGCATCAAACAAAAGGGAAGCAACACAACTATGAAAAAGAGAAATGCCAGTATCTCTAGTCCCTAAAAGTTTGTGCTACAGTGAATATGTTGAGTTTTTGAAATATCACAGGTATAAAAAGGAAACAAATGATCCATCTTTAAACAAACAAGCCCACCTGTGACTTTGCAAATGTTTCCCTCAGTATCTGATGGTGTCCCCTCTCTCCTGCAGTTGGCTATAACTGTCTCTGTCTAGTGGTAGTGCATTAACTAGAATGGTGGGTCTTGATGGGGAAAAACCGGGGGAAATTGCATTCTCAGTGAGCTAGGATATGAATTCACACTTATCAGAACCAAACCTGCTATGATAATGTAGATGAAGTGCCTTAGATACTGTTTACATATGTTAATTTCCAGAGGGGCTGCTGTGTTTTTCATAACAAAAAGAGCAAAAGGGTTTGTAGCACATTGAAGGCTGACAAATTTATTATGACATAAATGTTTGTGGACTGCAGTGGAGAAAGCTGTGGCCCTCCCAGTTGTTGCTGGACTCCCAGCTCCTATCAGCCACATCCAGCATGGTCAGTGGTCAGGGATGATGAGAGTTGTGTGTCCAGCAGCATCTGGAGGACCTTAGGGTCCACATCCCTGATTTACATCCTAGAGGGGTACACTATTAAACTTAAATTCAGCCTTCACCAACAAATGCTTTGGTTCAGAACTTCCATTGTGCTGCCTGGAGCCACTTACAGTCCAGAGCATCTGGAGAACATTAGGCTGGTGGAAGCTACTTCTGAAGAGATTTTAAGATGTGCCCCATTTTACTATGTAAACGTGTAGAGAACATTTAGTTGAAATATGGTATATAAACATTCTAAATAAACTCCCCATCAGTTCTAGTAGATACCTTTCTCCAAACCTTGAAGGGTTTCTTCGACTTAAATAAATAATGTCCTTTCTCCATGCTCGCACCATCTAGTACATCGTTTTGAGATAACTACTCCGCCCATGCTAGCCACTGTAGAACTGATTTCCAGAAAAGCAGTGTTTATTTGGTCCCCCCCACACTTTTCTTGGAAGTGCCTAAAAGAGTGCTCTATGTGTTCACATTGCAGCTGAGTTCTCCCCCCAGCTAGTATGCTACAGAAGGACCTTATCTCCCATCCCAGTATCTGCGATTAACACAAAGTGTGAGCTTGTTTTCACAGCAAGCAGAAAGATGCCTCTTTCCTATCATTGGTAGGGATTGTTCTCGCTCATGAATCTCCAGATTTGTCTAACATTAATAACTGCTACTTCAGTTTTCAGTTAACTGTTTTTCTTTTTTGTTGAGCCTAGATAGCACTAACAGAGCAACCCTTGGGGAGTGTGGCTTTGTATAAGTAATAGCATTGCAGTGAGCATTACAAAGGCACTGTTGTGCTGTTCCATAGTACAGCCAAAAATCTCCCTCCACGTAACTAGATTTAAAGGGACTGGGTCTAATGCTAATATTTCACCGTATTTTGATAATTCCTTTTCCATATCTCTCTGTTAACATGGCAATCATGAAGCATCTTGGATGCCAAGAAGCCAGTACCAATTAACTGCTGGAGTAGATTTTGATGATGGCTCATTCCCTCATGGCTCCATGGTTAGATGTTGCCTGCTCTCCATCAATCTCAGCTGTGTGTCTTAAGTAGTATTCCTGTACACCAGCCTTTCCCAACCTGGTGTCCTCCAGCTCTTGTTGGACTACGACTCATCATCAGTTCTAGCCAGCATGGCCAAGGTCAAGTATGATGGAAGTTATAGTTGAGCAACACCTGAAGGGTGCCAGGTTGGTATGTGCTTTTCTGGAACTAAGTGAGGTTTTTCCTTGAGCAGGTATATATAGAATTGATGATGGTTCAGGCCTGTGCTGAACAGATTCCTCAATTGAAACTTTCTCTATATGTTTTTTCTCGTCCTTCAGAAATGCTAGAAGATGCTTTATTTACATTGTGGTTCTCTCTCCTGTGCCTCTTTCCCTAATACATCCTCTTCCCCTTATATATGTATTTTTCTTTTAATACTGATGTGGATTGGTTTTCAATGGGGCTATTAGATAAGTTGCAGAGCCAACTCTACTGGTAGGCAAAGTGAGGCAGCCAACCTGGATGGCAAATGGGGCAGCAGCTACAGAACAGTGGTGGCAGCCTCCTGCAGTTGATCTTTCTGAACCCCCTTAAGAAGACAGAGCTCAGTTTATCACACACCCTGCCATGTGCCCCCTAGGCTGCCCCTTCTCCCCTCTGTTAAGAAGGAAGGAGGACAACCATTGAGGAATAAGATTCAGTTGCCAATTGAGTAGGCTTCTCTGTGTGAAATGAGAAGGTGTAGGTTGTATCTTGTCCTTTTCCTCAGGCATCAAATTGTCTTGGATCAACCCTGTATGCTAAGAATGAGTTAATTTATTGCATTTGCACATGAAGTAATGCACATGAAGTGAGGGGTATGTAGAGGGGAAACACCTTAGTTTGTTTTTAATTATGCATGCACTATAAAAGGCTGGTGTCTCTATGATTTTTGTCTTTCAGAATGTTGCTGATTATGTGTTTCTTGTCTTAAATTTTCAGAGGTGGAGCAGAGCTCTTGTTTGATGGGATAAGAAAACATCAGGTGACTCTGCCCAGCCAGAAAAAACCTTGTGAGTATTTTGACTGTTCTGTCTTCTTCTGGCCCAGACTTGGTTCTTATTGATGGACCAAGATGAAAATGAAAACATGTTCTATTTGTGAAGCTTTTAAACTCGAGGTCCAATGGCACATGGGAAACTGCCTTATGGTTGATCAGACTATTTCTCCACTTCCTAGGCTTGATGTCTCCTTGATTTTGGGCAGAGAAAGCCCTCTCCAGTTGCCTGCAACTCAACATTGCTGTGATGTCAGGGGGTGATGCATTTTGAAGCCCTGATTGCTGGAACTTCAAAGCACAGCATGGTTTGTTTGAAACAGTTCCATTCTGTTATTTGAATCTCCAAAAACCAGAGATTCAAGTAGCAGCGCTGGGAAGGAAAAGGAGTATCCATGCCTTGGAAACAGCTTTTCTTTCATGGAGCAAGAAGTGATGATGGATGATGGGAGCATGTTAAGGAACAATTTGGAGCTCCCTTCAAGCCATTATTTGTTCCACATCAGACATTTTTTATGTCGAGTGTAGGGTGGTGGGCATGATTTACCCAAAACAGCCTCATGGGCCAAATGGGGAGGTCTGGCAGGCCAAGTTTGGCCTGGAGGTTCCACACCCCTGCTTTAACTGGAGGAGTCAAGGACCTTCTTCAGGGAAATCAGGTGCTCAGCTGCTGCTTCATTGATCCAGGTGGCTTCTGGTCCCTATTCATGCATGTTTCTGGGCAAGGATATAGTGAAGTGCTTTTGGTCTGCAAAATGAAGGCTACTGCAAAGAACAAAGGGTGACTTCTCACACCAACCCCTGGATTAGACAGCTTCCTAGAGGTTAGCTCTATCAGTGACTATTGCCTATTATAATAGGGCTTCCCAATACAGAGGCAGTATTCCTCTGAAACACCAGCTGTAGGGGACTGAAGGCAGGAAGTGTCATGGGCACATCATGCCCTGTTTGTGAGTCTCTCAGAGATATTTAGTTGCCTGCACTTAGAAACAGGCAGTGTTTGTTCTGACTCACCCAGCTAGTTCTGCTGCTCATCTGTAGGGGGATGGTGGTACCCTGAAATTCAGGTCCCAGAGTACAGTCTGAAGGCATGTGATGTATGCAACCTCTCTGCAACTAAGCCTAACCTGAGTCTAATCTGCACTTGGATGGGAGGAAGCTTAGGGATCCCCACCTTGTGTTCCACAATGGAAGAAATGCAGCAATAAATCATTGCATATGGGAGAAAATGAGAAATGAGATGCTGATGCTGCCCCCTATACCTTTGCAATAATGTGTAAACAATAGTGCATCAAGAAGAAACTTGACACAACCAGGGTATGCCAGGGTCATGTAACAGCCATGTAAGGTAGGTTAGGCAGAGAAGTGGTGACTGGTCCAGGATCTCCTGTTTCTACTCATTCCTGTGTAGTGGGATTCCTGACTCAAGGAACAAGTGAATGGCAGAAGCAATCCACCACTGTGCTTCCCATTTGCAGCTAAGGATGTTTTTTGCCTTTACCAAGTTATGTGCTTTTGAATATGTGTGGGAATATCTGGTCACCTGCCACGGTCTTGGGAGTAAGAATTAGATTCAAACATCTAGGGTCATTCAGTGAAGCTGAGTGGTGAGAGCTTCAAGACAGACCAAGGGAAATACTGCTTTGCACATCCCATGGTCAAACTATGGAAATTGCTGCCACAGGTACGGGTTGCCAACTTGAACTGGCCTGGATTACTGCAAACTCCTTATGGTTGCTGCATATTGCCTCCAGGGTCAGAAATGGTATATTTCTTAATATCAGTTCCTGGGGAGCAGTGATGGGAAATGGCCATCACACTTGTGTCCTGCTTTGCCAATGGAAAACAAAACTGGACTGGGCATGATTTCGGACTGATCCAGTGGGGCTGTTCTTACATTCTTAATGCAAACTTAAAACTTGTATTACTGTAAATTGTTTTAGTTTTAGAATTTAATCAAAATTTGATTGAAGCCTAAACTAAGGAGATGCGAGCCTTTGACCAAAGTAACTCCCAGTCCCTAAAGCTGGCTCTGACAGATTCAGCAGGCATCTTCTGCTCCAGCTTTTAAACACCTTTCTGAATTTTTCCTTTGTGGATAATTAATACAACTTTCTGCAACAGTTACTCCAATCTCTGATTTTAACTTTATATAATTTTTTATTGTATGGTTTTACATTCAGTTGTTGTGAACTGCTTTAATTTTTTTTTAATTGAATGGGGCACACAACTATTTGCTGTAAATAAATAAATAAGAATAAATCTTATGGGCATACTCAGCTGCCTCACACCAAGTCAGGCCGCTGGTCTATCAAGCTCAGTCTTGCTGACTTCTGCTGCTGCCAGTTCTTGGACAGAAGCCTCGTCAAGTCCTGCTCCACAGTGGGATTTCTTAATTAGTGGAGCCATCTGATTGAACAACTTAAGTAGACGTGGGGAACCACATATTTACCTGCCCCAAACCTGACATCCTATGTATTGGGCATATGGACATGGCTTGGAAAGGTGGCCTTTCAGGCCAAATTGGGACCCCGAATTGGGGCCCATGAGCCAGAGGTGCCTTCTCACCTCACCTTGCTCCTGGCTGAACTGAGGTTTTCATTAGTTAAGGCTGCAGTCCTATACACACTTACCCGGGAACTCTGTTTAAACATAGTGGGGCTTTCTTCTGAGTAAACTTCCACAGGATGTTTCCCAGTACCCACCCATCTGCCCTTTTTTATTGGGACAAAATCCATACAACTGTCCAGAGACAGGGAGCACAAGGCAAGCGAAGGATGCTGGTCTGCTTCTGTGTATTATTTTTGTAATCAATGTAGAATAATAGAATTGTAGAGTTGGAAGGGAGCTTGAGGATCATATAGTCCAGCCCCTGCAATGAATCATGGCAGTCTGTGAACTGAGATAGCTCTTTCCACTCTTACTTATTGACTTTTATTTTGTTCTCTTGACAACCCCATTTTACTGTACCTCCTGGCCCATATGGTTGTTTTATTGCCATTGTATTGTTGATGGTTTCTCCATTTGTTTGAAACCCAACAAAAACGTCTTTAAAGGGGGATGCTGCTGCCCTAGCTCCTCTTCCTTGCTCCTGCATACCAGCTCAGGAAGGACAGGTGAATTGTCCTGGCTCAAGAGGTTGAGTCAGGCAGCAGTGCCCCCTTTGCAGGGGTGTCATGCTACCCTGCAGCACCTACCTCTGATGCCGACAATTGCAGACAATGGTGAATAAACTGGAAGCCCTCAATCATGAAAGATAAGAATTCTATTTATTGGTGTCCTCCTGGATGTGAGTGCTGTGAACTCCACCAACACTCAGTAGTGAAGCGGGTCATTGTATGGCTGCAGCAACCAGAGATGTCGGAGCGACTGCCTCCTTCTCCTGTAGCCATACAGTGCAGCATTTGTCTGTCGTCAAAAGAAGCATCGCTTTCTCCTCTGTGTGTGTGTCTAAACAACAATCCAGGAATAATTTTAACTCTTTCAATGGTGAGCTCTGATAGATGGCAGCTTCTAAGTCAGGCTTTGCTCTCCTTGTGACATCTATTTAGTCCCATGTGTGGGCTTGCTTAGCTGCTGCTGCTGCTGCTGTAACATCTAAGTAGCTTATAAATGGTGATACCTGCAGGGTAACTTCAGTGTCATGTCAACAGCTTTCCTCTACCCAGAGGGGTTATAGGGCCCCAAAAGGAGCAGATGTCAAAACAGTGGGAGAGCAAAGAGGTCTCATGTCAGTGCAGGTAAATATGTTTGGGAAAATGACATTCTATCCAACTATATTCCTGGTTTGGAGGACCTGAAAGAGGCACTCCAGATCCCATCACAATCTTTCTTGCTAAAATAATTAACATAGAAGAAAACTTGGATATTTGCCCTCCCTTGACAAATTCTCAAAGGGCTAAAAGGATGATAAGGCATAGCTATCTTAGCGATTTGCCAAGATGAGTCATGGACGAAATAAGGTCTTGCTAAGTTCTTCAAAAGAAGCAGATAAAGCTGAGGTTCACCGCAGGTGGATGAATCTTATCCCAGCTTTTGAACTGCCATTATTAAAAAGTAGATCTGGAAAATTTCCATTTCTTGCCCAACACAAGAAATACCAAACGTTTACTTATGACTTTTAGTAAACCGGCCTTCCCGTCTTGACTTAGGGAGATGAAAAACATCCTATGGTGGTCTCATTTTCTTCACCCGATAAGGGTTTTCAAAGATGAAACAGTGAGAAAGTTGGTCCCTGGCAGAAATCAAAGCAAATGCCGATAAGGGAAACTAAATTAAACAATAGAAACATTACGAGTCCGAAGGAGGAAGAGAAATCCATGAGTTCAGAAATACAAGAACTGAAGAGGAGATTATTAAGTATAAAGCCTGAGATTTCAATTCAAAATATAAGGACATTAGAGCCTGGAACACAATATTTAAATATGCCCAACAGCTCTCCATCCTGAAGAAGGACATCGGCGCAACTCTGATCTCTTCCTAGGCGATAGCGATGAAGAGGAGGAGTCTGGCGACCCTGACATTCCTATTTTAATAACTCACAAAGAACCTCAGGTCGCTGATAGACTCTTGAAATTAAGCAACAGTTATATCCGGACCTTTGCTTAACATTCCCAAAATCTACAAGGACGACCGTTCTTCCCTATTGCATTACTGGCAAGATAGGACTGGTGGAGTTCCTGAGCATGAAGCTGGCTCTTTGCTGGCTAGTGATCCCCATTTTACAGCATATGCCTTTTTAAAACTCCCAAAGGCTCAGAAAGAGTTAATAGCCCCATGGCCATCCCATGAAGGAGGGAGGGATTGACAGCTAGCGGGCCACTGTGGGGCCGCCCTCCTTGCCTGGGGTGCGGCAGGATGGGCTACACCTATTGGGGATTTTGTCCTGCTGATTTTATATCTCAACATTATACCTTTCTGATTCAGGAGACCTGGTCCAGGGACGACTTGTTAGTGAGGGGATATCACTCCTTTATAGAGGAGGCCAACACGGGGTTTGGGATCACCACCATTGAAGGGCGAGGGAGGTTTGGCGGTGGGGGTAGATATTATAGGCAAAGAGTTTTGAGATGTGGTGATGCCCAAACCCCTTCCAATCTGCACCCCATCCCGAGCAGGGATTACCCACCTCCATCACTGGTGTTGTGCAATGCCAGGTCTATAGGCAATAAAACCACCACCATGTGATACTTTTTTATCTCGTTGGGGGTTGGCCTGGCTTGTGTGACGGAGACCAGGGTGCGTGAAGGGGAAGTAGTCGCCTTGCATGAGATAGCACCCCTGGGTTTCTCCGTCCTCCACCAGTCACAGACTGTGGGGGGGGGGAGGAGCAGTAGCGTTAATCCGGGAGGATTACTCTTTCAGTGCTCTGCCACCACCATCAGTCTCCAGCATTGAATGTGTTTGCCTAGTGTGGTGCACCAAGGAGAGCTTGGCTGTCTGGCTGGTGTACCGACCACCTAGCGCACCAGCAGCCACCCTGTCAGGCCTGTTGGATGTGGTGGCAGGCTGGGCCTTGGAGTTCCCTAACCTACTGGTTTTGGGGGATTTCAACGTCCATGCTGATGCCACCCCCTCCTCACGGGCTGTGGACGTGGTGTCTTCCATGGCTACATTTGGGCTCTCCCAAATGGTGTGTTTTGAGTCCCACACACCAAGCAGGCCACTCGCTGGATTTGATTTTTGGTGCAGGTATAGATGTGATCTATACCTATACAGGTATAGATCTATACCTGTATGTGATCTATACAGGTATGTGATCTATACCTATACAGGTATCTATACAGGTATAGATGTGATCATGTCCTCACTTGTGGAAGTGCCATGGTTTGATCACTACGCTCTAAAAGCCAGGATTCCTGACTCCACCCCACTTGGGTGGTGAGCCTATTTGGGCTTGCCTGCAATGGATCCTGATGGATTTCGTCAGGGCTTGCGGGACCCTGCTCCCCCTGGTGGCTCACTAGATGAGCTTGTTGAGAACTGGAATAGCTGGTTCTTGGTGGCCATCAATGAGATCACACCTAAGCGCCCTCTGCGACCTCGCTGATACTGGACCCCCTGGTTTACCGAGGAGCTCTGGAAAATGAAGCGGGACCTCAGATGGCTAGAGCGAGTATGGCGGCATGCTCGCGACGGAGCCTCAAGAACATCTTATAAGACGCTTATGAAAGCCTATGAGATGGCAGTGAAAGCTGCAAAGAAGTTTTACTTCTCAGCTTCCATTGCATCCGCTAGCTCTCGCCCAGCGCAACTTTTTAGAATAATTAGGTCTCTAACAACCCTAGAGGAACAGCTAAATTTAAATACGAATTTGACCCACAGCTGTGAGGCATTTCGAGCTTTTTTGCGGAGAAAGTCTTGCTGCTCCGCCATGACCTCCCTGCCAGTTTGGATACAGTAACAGAACTGGAGGCCCCTCAACTGTCCTCAGGTCTGGTATTGGACCACTTTGATTGGATACTCCCTGCTGATGTAGACAGATTCCTCTGAGCTGGAAGACCCACCACTTGCCCCCTTGACCCGTGCCCGTCCTGGCTGATTAGAGCGTGTCCAGACAAGGTGCAGGCCCCCCTGGGTGAGATCATCAATCAGTCCCTTGGCACAGGGACTTTCCCAGGGGAGTTGAAGAAAGCAGTGGTGTGTCTGCTCTTAAAGAAAACATCTCTAGATCCTTTAGATCTATCCAATTACTGCCCGGTTTCGAATCTTCCGTACCTGGGTAAGGTAATTGAGAGAGCGGTTGCCAAACAGCTTGGTAGATCTCTGGATGAAACATCAGCTCTGGACCCATTTCAGTCCGGCTTCCGCCCTGGTTACGGGACTGAGACGGCTTTGGTTGCCCTGACAGATGATCTCTGTAGACAGCTGGATCGAGGCGGGTCGGGACTGCTGATTCTTTTAGATTTGTCAGCAGCCTTTGATATGGCCAATCATGAACTTTTGGACTTGCTGACGTGGGGATTCAGGGCATTCCGACAATGGTTGTGCTCCTTTATCTCAGGTTGGGGACAGAGGGTGGTGCTAGGGAGGGAGTTGTCACCACAACATTCCTTGGTGTGTGGAGTCCCTCAGGGCGCAATCCTTTCCGCTATGGTTTTCAATATCTTTATGCGCCCCCTTGCCCAGATCGTCCGGAGCTTTGGGCTGGGTTGTCATCAATATGCTGATTACACCCAGCTTTATCTGTTGATGGACGGCTACCCTGACTCGGCCCCGGACACACTGACCAGATGCTTGGAAGCTGTGGCTGGATGGCTGTGTGGGAGCCGGTTGAAGTTAAATCCTTTGAAGACAGAGGTCCTCTGGCTGGGTCAGGACAACATGGGGTTGGGGGGCCAACTCCCATTTCTTGCAGGGGCTCAATTAGTGCCAGCGCCTTCTATCAAGAGCTTGGGTGTAACCTTCAATGCCTCCCTTTCCATGGAGGCGCAGGTTGCAGCCACAGCAAAGGTGGTATTTTTCCATCTCCGGCGTATCAAGCCATTGGTCCCTTACCTGTCTCGCCCCGATCTGGCCACCGTGATCCATACGACGGTCACCTCCAGGCTTGATTATTGTAACTCGCTCAATGCGGGGCTGCCCTTGAAGCCGACCCAGAAACTCCAGCGGGTGCAGAATGCCGCGAGGCTCCTTATGGGGTCTTTGCCATGGGATCACATTCATCCAGTGCTTTACCAACAGGGTCAGGTTTAAGGTGCTAGTTTTAACCTTTAAAGCCCTATGCGGCCTAGGACCCTCATACCTACGGGACCGCCTCTCCTGGTACGCCCCACGAAGGACCTTAAGGTCCACAAATAACAACACTTTGGAGGTCCCAAGCCGCAAGGAAGTTAGATTGGTCTCAACTAGTGCCAGGGCCTTTTCAGTACTGGCCCTGACTTGGTGGAACGCTCTGTCACAAGAGTCTAGGGCCCTGTGGGACTTGACATCTTTCCACAGGGCCTGCAAGACAGAGCTGTTCCGCCTGGCCTTTGGTTTGGACTCAGTCTGACCCTTATGTTTCCCACCCCTTATGGTTTTGATTTATGGGCTACTATTAAAATGAGGCTGCATTTTAAATTGTATTTTAACCCGTATTTTAATAAACTGGTTCCCCCCCCCCCCGCCGCCCCATTATGTTTTATTATAGTTTTATTGGTGTTAGTCACCCTGAGCCCGGCTCTGGCCAAGGAGAGCGGGGTATAAATAAAAATTTATTATTGTTATTATTATTATTATTATTATTGTAATAATTTCACAAGCTTCCTTTGCATTTGTGAGCTCAAAGCAAAAGCACCTATTTCAACATATGGCTCATATCATGTGTGGGGCTCCCTTTGTGTCTCAAGGGCGGGCTGCCTCCTTGCCCATTCAGGGAGACATAGATTTGGGTGTGCCCACCTGCTGATGTTAGGCAGGTGATCGGAGCTGGCCCTACCATGAGACAAGCTGCCTCAGGTGGCAAATATCGAAGGACAGCAAGTGGAGAGAGCTGTGTGTGTGTGTGCTATGCAACCTACCTGTATCCACTAAATAAGCCACTGCCCTCAGGGTACCGTGAAGTATGTTGAAATAAGATCCAGCAGTCTGCCGAGCTTTCGTACATGGCATGGGACTGGGAGGAGGCAACCGCTTGCCATTTGTTTCAGGCAACAAAATGTCTTGGGCTTTCCCTGCAGGTGATAACCATTGATTGTGCCTTCTCGGTAGCAGCTCCCTAGCACTGGACTTGGTACTCCATAGAAATTGTTTTATTCACACATGCCTTTGGAGAACAGCGGGTGGTGTAGTTTTACACTGCTGGCTGATTCAATTGCTTTGTTGCTCTTCTGTTCATTATTTAGAATTATTATTTTCTTTCAGTTACTGGTATGTTTGATAGGAGCATATAGGAAGCTCTTTTATTCCACATTGGGCAGTTGGTCCATACTTCATGGGGCTAATGGGAACTGGAGTGCAGGCTTTTCCACTGGACTGTGGGCCTTCTGTGTTGTTGTTTAACAAGCTGCCTCAAAAGCCATGGGGGGAAAGTATGTGGTGTTGGTTTTTTAACATTTCCCCCTTCTGCATAGTTCCCTTCTGAATCTTAGAATTCCCCCGGATTTTCTTGTAGTAACAAATTCAGGTTTTAATGCTGAACTGCAACTGTCAGTGTGCAACTGTTTGAAGACAGAGAGATCATTCCAAACATAAACTTGAAATGTAGGACAACTTTGCCCTTGGTGTCCAAAATAGGCTCACCTTTCTCTCTCCTCCTCTTCTCCCTCCATCATGCCTGACAAGGAATGAGAGGGCTTTTCGTAGGTTCTTAATGGCTGTCTTAATGGCCTTCTTAATGAAATTGCCCTTCACTTCACCAGGGGACAGCAGGTTAGTTTAGGACTACATGGCAGGTTGTGTGGCATGTATAGATCCATCCTCCAAGAGAGGAGCAGCTGTTGAGTGCGAGGCTAAAAGAGGGTGGTGGCCAAGATGGGACATTATGCCAATGACCTTGCCGGGTTGATCTTACAGAAACCTCACATCCATAAGTGGAATGGCCTTCTCTAGGCCACACAAGGAATTTCCCCATTACCAGAGGGTGTCCCGCCCCACATGCACGCTTCGATTATTTGGTAATAATCAACTGACACTCTTTCTCAGCCTTTTCCTGCAAGGCCTTTTGGAGAACAGTAGTTGAACTATGACTCAGGGGCTCTTACAAGGCGTGTCAGCTATTCAAATCAAGCTTCTCTCTCTCTTCTGCACAAGAAAGAAAATGGCCTAAGACAGATTGTCTTGGCTGTCCCCTGCTCCCAGCCACATACTTGATGAGAGGGTGGGAGGCAAAGGGTGAGGCCCTCAGGAGCCAATCCCTAGGAGGGCTTTGGCCAAGCTGTGGGAAGGGTAAGAAGAGGGTCAGGGAGGGGACACCCAGGGCCAGCTCTAAGCTTCTTCTGGGGGCTACTGTGCAAGGTGCCTTCAGTGGGCCCACCCGCCTTCATCCAGCCTGCTCCCTCGCGGTCACTGTTGCCAGCTGCTACTGCTCCTCTGCCACACAGTTGCTGCCACTGCTGAGCAAGCAGGTGGGCGGACAGCTCTTCTTCCTTCTCCTCACCTCTGGCACTTGTTTGCCAGCTTTCCCCATCTGGACCAGAGCAAGGGGCAGGTGGGCAAGCGGGTTGCCATAGCAAGTAGGAGGAGCTGGTCCTGCTGGTGTGGTCCAACCATGCCATTCCTTGGAAGGGAGCTGTGTTGAATGAAGGCATCCTGGAAGAAAAAGCCACTGCCTTGAGCTCCTTTAGAGTTCAGTACAGTAATCAATCAGAGTTACCTCTCTATCCCCACCGTCCTGGTATGACACCTAAAGGTGGTAGGAGGGTGAATTGGTGGTGGTGCGAGTGGGATGGATGGAGGAGGGGATGGTGGTGTGTCTGTGTATTTGTGTGCAAGTTTCTAGGAGGTCCACAAGCCCTTTAAGTTGCTCGGGTTTAGTTCACACGGTTCATGGTGCCAGCTGTTCCTCGCCCCCCCCCTTCCCCTGCCTCCCTCCCAGGGACTGTTTGCTGAGCTGGGGGCTCCTGTGCAAAATTGCTTTTCAAAAGAGCCACTTTCTGCTTAATTAAACAATGAGCCGCCCCTCCCCTGCACATCTGTAAAGCCCCTTCTGCAGTCTCTTTATCCCACAAACTGCTCCATTCTCAATCCCTTTCACTTGTAAATCTCCCTTGCTCCCCCCCACCCATCCCTCTCACTGGCTTTCCGCAATGAAGCTGAGAAGTCTGATTTGGTGGGTCTTGTGGGGTGGAGAAGACCATCAGAGATGGCCACCACTTCCATGCACAGGCCCAGTGGGTCAGCTAATCAAGCTGCTTGCCCTTGAGGAGAATGTCCTAAAGGGAGTATTGGAAGATGCCTCTCCCCTGCCCATCTGCCAGAGCCTGTTGGGACTTTAAATTCAACTTGACTGTATGCCTCTTTCCCACCCACCAAGTTGGTTCAGCCCACAGCAGTGAATGAAGCACCAGAAATAAGCACATAACTAGCTTTACCATCAGTCCTAAGTAAAAGAGCAACAACAACAACAACAATGTGGCAGTAAGCAAACAAAGAAAAAATTCAGTTAAAGCAATGAATGCACTTCACTGCAAAGACCTAAGAATTCATAAATAAAAATTCTCTTAAATGGGGGATAAACTATGCAGCTAGTTTAGGTTTATCTCCCAAAATGTTAGTCAATAAACTGAAATATTTTGATTATAGTTGTAAAAGGGTGGCCCCAGCTGGGCAGCAGTTTTTAATTTTCATTTCAACTGAGTACTCACAAATCTCTCCACAGAAGGTGCCATCTGAAGAGAAACACAAGGCATCCTCTTAAGAACCAAAGTTATTGAAACCCAAGATCACTTTTTAAAATTCATCTAGCCCACCAAGCCATGGAAAGTGGTGCACCAGCCTGATTGAGAAGTGATCTTCAGAGATGCTCTCTCCAAAGCCAAAAGAAGGACCATTTGTTTCCATGCCCTGCATGGAAGGGCGTCTGACCCAGGGACTGGTGCTCTCCAGATGTTTTGGACTGTAATACTCAACGTCCCAGACTTTTAGACATCTGGAGGACATCTAGAGTTTAGGGAAAGCTGGGTAGGAATGTTTGTTTATTTATATTTATTTTAGTAGGGTTTATATACTGCTTTCATCCAAATCAGTTTGCATATCATGTTGGAATAAGACCAGGGAGAGCCGGGTTCAAAACCCCACTCAGTCATGAAGCTTACTGGGTGACTATGGGCCAGTCATTGTCTCTTAACCATTCCTACCTCCCTGTTGTCATTTAAAGCTGAACCCTATGGTCCATGTGGGAAGAAAGCCCTGCATCGTGTTTCTTCTGCTGGTCATGTGCACAAAGCAATGCAGGCCACTGAGCCCTCTTCCTACCCCCCAAAAGTTCTGTCTGCTCCCAACTCCCAACAGCCAATTATTCCTCCTCTCAAACAGGCCTTTCCTATGTATGCATATACTTCCCAATGGATCTTCTTAGCCTTAGAGACAAGCAACACTGGGGCCAGGAACAAAAGCTGAATACAGTGGTGCCTCACAAGACGAAAAGAATCTGTTCTGTGAGTCTCTTCGTCTTGCGGTTTTTTCGTCTTGCAAAGCAACCCTATTAGCGGCTTAGTGGATTAGTGCTATTAGCGGATTAGCGGCTATTAGCCGCTTAGCGGCTTAGAAAAAGGGAGAAAAAAGCGAAAAAAATCGCAAGACTCGCAAGACGTTTTTCTCTTGCGAAGCAAGCCCATAGGGAAATTCGTCTTGCGAAGCGCCTCAAAAAACGTAAAACCCTTTCGTCTAGCAGGTTTTTCGTCTTGCGAGGCATTCATCTTGCGGGGCACCACTGTAATCTTTTCGGATAGTAAATCTGTACATTGTATGAATTAGAAATCCACAACTTTTTAATGTGTTACAATTTGTTGTTACTGTAGCAGCATCTTACAGACTACAAGGGGGCAGGTCCCTGCTTCAAGCGGTTTGCATCTTGAAATAGTGACCTTGGGTTTTTGAAAAGACTTTTGCCCTGTGTCACATGTTGCGATTTCCCCCCATTCTTGAAACAGCCCTTTGAAGGAGTCGGTCTCTCTTCCCATTTTACAGAACGGGGAATTAAAACTGGGAGAGAAGCCCTGACCAAGGTGGGTTTATAATTTGGGTTCGGATCAAACAGGCCACCCAATGAATCGCACCACTGAATGTAATATGTGGAGCTGGCAGTGTGAGAAACGCATATAGATAAGCTAATTGCCAAATGGCACCTTAAACCTTGGTTATGGTCGCCACCACAGAATGTCTAGGCGCCATACTTTTTTAAATAGAATTTATTGTTGTTATTATTGTTAATTCGTTTCATTTCTATGCTGCTTTATCTTGGAAAATAATCTCAAAGTGGTTTAAAGGTCCAGTCATGTCCGACTCTGGGGTTGTGGCGCTCATCTCGCTTTATTGGCCGAGGGAGCCAGCATACAGCTTCTGGGTCATGTGGCCAGCATGACTAAGCTGCTTCTGGCGAACCATAGCAGCGCACGGAAACGCTGTTTACCTTCCCGCCAGAGAGGTACCTATTTATCTACTTGCACTTAGACGTGTTTTCGAACTGCTAGGTTGGCAGGAGCAGGGACCGGGCAATGGGAGCTCAGCCCGTCACGGGGATTCGAACCGCCGACCTTCTGATTGGCAAATTCTAGGCTCTGTGGTTTAGACCACAGCGCCACCCGTGTCCCTCAGAGTGGTTTGCAACACATTTAAAATTCCAACAAAACAATCCAGAATAAAACAAATTCAAGCTTCAAGGAAAATGTTTCAGATCCTTCTCTAAGGGACATTCTGCTTTCCCCATATTTATTTAGCTGCTTAATTTATATAGCAGAAGTACTCTGGGAAGCCCATGTGGTGTGACTTAGGTGATCAGGGTTCGGTTCCCCACTCAGTCATCAAGCACGCTGGGTGACCTTGGAGTGGATCACAGCCTCTTCCCCTACCTCGGAGGGTCATTGTAGGGATTAACTGAGGAGGGGGGGACTCATGGACTCCTTGGAGAAAAAAGTGGGAAACAAAGGCAAAAAATAAGTTCTTCTGCTTACCTGCTTAAGAAAGCTGGAGGGTCCAGCCAATTCACCAGAAGTGAATGATGATGGTCACCCCAAATGCAGAAGGTTCAGCTTAACATATTTTGAAGTAATATCATCTAAAGCAGCGGTTTTCAAAGGGTGTGGCAGGAGAGGGTGGCAAGTTGTCCTGATCCACTGACTCAAAGGTGGGCTCATGGGAGTGGTTTGGTGCAGGTATATGAAAGAAGGATTCAAAGGGATTGCTAGAGTGACTAGTGCTGTATTAATTGAAAGACTTACCAGTAAATCAGCCTGCCAGGCCTTGCTGCTACTATAGATGTAGGATGGACACAGCAGCAGTGAGAGTTTGCCATGACTTGTCCACACCCCAAGTAAGCATTCATAAAGCCTCAGTGTATAAAGCAGCGCATATCAGTTTGCCCAGAACCTCCCATCATGCCTGGTTGGTGGGACCATAGGTGGCCAGTTCTCTAAAGCTTCTCTCCTTCCTGGGCCCAGAGCCCAGCATCCCACTGTCCACAGAATAAGCACAACATCAAGCGAGCCAATTAGCATATATCAAAGCAAGGAAATATAAACATATGTGAGCTTATTCTCACAACAACCACAAATTATTTCTGTGGTTATCTTGACTATCAAGACAGTGTTTGCAGGCCTTTGGGAACATTTCACTTAGGTTCAACACACAAGTGTAGCAGGAAGATTAAAGGACCATCATAGAAACATTTAAGCATTTCAGTGTATTATAGTACAGTGATACTTTTTTTTTCTGTGGGGACGCAGGGGGACTCATACCCCTAAACATTTTGTGAATTGAACGGGAGAAGAAATCCACTGTATTTATTTTCCCCGATTTGAACTGTATATATTTTTCCCCCGGTGGTGATTTTCTTAAGTCAAAATGAGAGTACCCCTAAACATTTTTTAAGAAAAAAAGCACTGAGTTATACCATAAAATTATATATCAATGGAAAGATAATTTAATGAAGAATGTAATACAATAACTTTTATGAAGGATTAATCGTTACAACAGCAGTCATAAATAAGAAACGTGAAACAAACCGAAAAAATGAGATATACAGGTTAAATTGCCATGTTGGCACTTTGCGATAAATAAGTGGGTTTTGGGTTAGAGTTTGGGCCCTCAATCTCTAAAAGGTTCTCCATCACTAGTATAGTATAGTATAGTATAGTATAGTATAGTATAGTATAGTATAGTATCAAGATCAGAAAAGAGAAAGGCTTCTTTGTGTTTGTGAGGAGATGAGAGTGTGTTTAACTCAAATTAGACATAATATAAATGAGATTGCCTGGCCAAAGCCTCTCACTGAGTTTGTAGACATACTTAAGGTACATATTTAAGAGGCTTGTTTACTTTATTTTGGGAATTATTCATGTTCTTATCTAGCTGCATTGTTTTATACTTTCTGGATACAGTATGATCATATAAAGTAGTTGTGTTCTGTGTTATAAATCAAGCACTACTAGGAGTTATTTCTTTTTGTTTCCCAATGAATTTCTTATCAAAAAATTTGGTGTGACATGAGTAAATTTTTATTCTGAAAGTGTGGCCCAGAGTAAACTGATCTATTTAAGTCCAGAGTCTAAAATTACTTAAGTCCACCCCTGGCCTGGCCTGCAATAAGGTGGCTTCTGATAGCATATCCACCCCCACCCAGAAAGCCCCAGCTCTGTTCTGCTTTGCTTATGGAACTCAACCATCTGGGTATTTTTTCAGGGAGGAGGGAATCAAAATGTGAAGACGCACTGGATTATTTTGTGAGTAATCTGGTTTGGTAATGCTCCTGCCTTAATCGTGCCCTTAATTCAGCCTCTTGGGCAAAGGGCCCATCTCTTGCAGAGCAGTGCATTGGTGTGGGGGTGGGGAGGTGCTTGGCTTCCTCTCCTCCCTGCCCCCTCCCTCAGTATTGAAAGAATAAGTCATCTGTCAGTTCCTGGAGGTTGTAAGTGCTCTTCCCATCCATGCAACCCGGAATAAAGGAAGAGGCTCGACAGAGGCAAGTGGCGGGGGTGAGGGTGGGAGAGCTTTGTCATGGCTACGGTGGCTGAGAATGTAGGCAAGGTGACGCTTGGCCGGAGTTAGTGACCTCAGCAAATTGGAGCTTGGCCGTGGTCAGTATGATAAATGATCTCATTCTTACGAGTGGAGTGGGGGGGAGCGGAGAGGGAGGAAAGGAAGAAGATAGGAGGGTGATGTCAGGGTGAAAGCGGTAGTCCATGGGGAGGGGGTCAGAGGAGGCAGTTGAAGGATAGGTGCAGCACCTGCTCAGCCACCTCCTTAGTGACCAGCTTGACCATCATGATGGTGCCTCTTTCAGAGCATCATAGAGTTCGAAGGAGGACACAAGGGTCATCTGGTCCAGCCCCCTGTAATGGAAGAATCTTTTGCCCAACATAATAATAATAATAATAATAATAATAATAATAATAATAATAAAATTATTTATACCCCGCCCATCTGGCTGGGTTTCCCTAGCCACTCTGGGCGGCTTCCAACAAAACACTAAAATACAATAACCTATTAAACCTATTAAACCTATTAAAAAGCTTCCCTAAATAGAGCTGCCTTCAGGTGTCTTCTAAAAGTTTGGTAGTTATTTTTCTCTTTGACATCTGGTGGGAGGGCATTCCACAGGGCGGGCGCCACTACCGAGAAGGCCCTCTGCCTGGTTCCCTGTAACTTGGCTTCTCGCAGTGAGGGAACTGCCAGAAAGCCCTCAGAGCTGGACCTCATGGGACTGAGATTAAGAGTCTCGTGCTCTTCTGACTGAGCTACCAAGACAGCAGTACTTCCATTTTGTCTTGACTTCTGTGGCTTTTGTCTGAATTGTCTCACCCTTCTTCTCCTACACACTTCTTCCACCCACTTTGAAGACCGGCAGGTATCCGATCAGGTCCACTGGCTTTGTTGTTTTTCATTTGTTTAATAGCTGTACGCAACTCTCCCAGATTTGGAGATACTGCAAGCTCATCTCTATATTTGTTTTTGTGGAATTTGTGAGAGGACCTTGGCAGCTATGGGGGAGTTGCGGTTAAGGAGATGCTCGTAATGTGGTACCGTCTGTTGAGCGTAGGGGGCATATGCCATGATTTTTTGGCCCAAAGAGGGTCTTTGTGCCTTTAAAGAAACTGTGCATCATGAGTGTCAGCTAAGTACTGGATCCCTTGAGCTTTTTTTATCCACCAGGTGTTCTTTAGTTCTCTGGTTCTTCTTCGAACCTCAACCTTAGCATTGGCATAGATTTTTTTCTTAGTGGCGTAGTTTATATCTTTTTGCCAGATCTGAAAGGCCTTCCTTTTCTTGTCAGTTAGTGGTTCAGTCTCTCTGTCATTCTCATCAAACCAGTCCTGGTGTTTCTTGGTTTGGTATCCAATAGTTTGTTCACAGGCTGCAGTAATGGATGAAAATGTGTGTGTGTGTGTGTGTGTGTGTGCGCGCGCGCGCTTGCGCGCTTTAACTCTTATCAATGTTTAATTATTTTTAATGGGGGTTTTTCTGTGTTTTTAGCTGTTCTTAGTTTTATCTGTAAACCTCATTGACTCCCTGTCAGGGAAAAGGGTGGAGTATTAATATTAATAATAATATTTATACTCCGCCCATCCAGCTGGGTTTCCCCAGCCCCTCTGGGCAGCTCCCAACAGAAACCCTTAGAGCGATGGGGGTGGAGACACTCCTTCAGGTACACTTCAGGTATATAATAATAATAATAATAATAATAATAATAATAAACATTGTTGCTTGTGGATGAGCGTCTTTAAAAACAGCGAAAGTTGTGAAAATATGAAGGCAAGACTCCAAGACAAAAAACATTCCACATTGGCAACTTGTCACCTTCTTAAAATCCCTTTAACAAATTATTTTCTCTCTCTTTCTTCTGTTGCTTCTCACCTGTCCAGTAGGAAATGAACTGATGCTATCACCATCTAAAATAAATTGTTCTTTGGCTGTCTCAGTCAAATTGATAGTATGAAAAGAAAAACAGCCTGCCACCCATTTCTTCTCTCTTTCCCACCCTTAATGCTACCACAACCCACAGTGCCCATCTTCCTTGTCAGCTTTCTAAATAGAAAGATAAAGGATGGATTTTAATAAGGAATAGGGCAAAGACAAAGGGCTGTTGTTGATTTTTCAAAGAATGAGGGAGGAAAGTGGCAAAGTAGTCTTCCTTGCTGGAGATCCCCTCCTGTGGTTTCCAGCAGCAACTGGTATTCAGAAGCGTGGCTGCCTTCAGGTGTGGATCATGAGTAGTAGCCCTGATAGCCCTCTCCAGAGATGATGGTGGTCATCACTGCCTTCCCATGGGACCCAGTTCCATAGTTGTAACTATATGTTGCATGAAGAAGTACTTTCCTTTAAACTAGCAACTAAGAAGTTTCCCCTCTCCCCCCCCCTGAAAAAATAGGTTATTTTTTAAAATGGGGAACAGGAGTGTATTTTGGGGGGAAAGGAATTGGTGAGCTTGGTTCTGGCATTGATCACAAATTCCTGGTTTGAGCCGTTCTCAGAGGCATGTAAAGTTCCTTAATTCTTAGTGTATGTCCATTTGCCTGAGCTGCCATTTTATATTTCAGGGGTTCTCCTAAGAATAAAGGGAGGTATTTCAACCATGTTTTACTCAAGAGGAGACCTGTTGAAATTAATGAGCATGAGAGTGGAGAACTTAAAAGAGTTTAAGGATTTATCAGGGATGTTAACAACATGGTTACAGTATCATCATTTGAATTAATTTTTTTAAAAAAGGATATGAAGCAGGGGTTTGGGGAACAACTACCACAACTAGAGAGAGAGAGAGACCTGTTAAACTATAATGTTAAAGTGATGTCTAATATGTATGAGATGTTATCGGAATAGGACACAAAAGATGAAAGAGTGAAATCTTCAATGATACAATGGGCAATTGATATTGGTCATAATATAGAAATGGAAGCATGGGAATGATTATGGAATATGGGTATAAAATTTACAGCATGTTATGGTTTAAGAGAAAATTATATGAAAATGTTATATAGATGGTACCTAACATCCAGTAGAATGGCAAAAGTATAAATAAAAATAAAAAAGTGTTGGAAATGTAAAGAAAAAGAAAGTACCTTTTTTCCATATGTGGTGGTCTTCTAATAAGGTCAAAGCTTACTGGGAAATGATATATAATGAATTGGAAAAGATGTTTAAGATAACATTTGTTTAAAAAAAAAACCCAAAAGCTTTTCTTTTGGAAATTATGGGATCAGAACTACCTAAACAGTATAGAAATTTATTTATGTATGTGACCACAAATAGAATGCCCAAAAATGGAAGGATGAAGAGGTCCTGATGAGAGAAGAATGCTTACAGAAACCATTCTTACTGGAAGAATAAGAAATCAAGATAACAAACTTTTTAGAAAGGAATAGAAATGGTTTATTATTTAGAAACAAAGTGTAAACAGATTGTAAAAACCTGCAGTTTCAAATATATATATATATATGAGCTGTATGTCAGAATAGATAAATAAAAGAATAAGTTAAGATAATTTGGAGCACGCAGGAAAGGTCAAAAATAAATGTAAAGAACCACAGAAAGAGGGGGAAAGGAGTTGGAGTCAAAAATGTTAAAATTATGATTGAATAATTCTTGTAATGCATATAAATGAAAAATATTTTTTAATAAAAAAAACACAAATTAATGAACATGACTAATTCAGTCCCATTGATTTCAGTGGGTCTACTCTGAAGAAAACTTCATTGAATACTGCCAAAAGTAGATCCCACAAACCTGAACCAAAAGCCACCCTGCCATTGCAACAGAATCCATCATTGAGAAGAATGAAACATGAACAAACATTCTGTATACTATGCATGGTCAAAAGGCAGGACAGCATGTCCATGGACTGCTTGCATTTGGAAATCCCAACCACTACCTTTCCCCCCAGGGATGCGGGTGGCGCTGTGGTCTAAACCACTGAGCCTCTTGGGCTTGCTGATCAGAAGGTCAGCGGTTCGAATCCCCGTGACGGGGTGAGCTCCCATTGCTCGGTCCCTGCTCCTGCCAACCTAGCAGTTCGAAAGCATGTCAAAGTGCAAGTAGATAAATAGGTACCGCTCTGGCAGGAAGGTAAACGGTGTTTCCGTGTGCAGCTCTGGTTCGCCAGAAGCGGCTTAGTCATGCTGGCCACATGACCTGGAAGCTGTATGCCGGCTACCTCGGCCAGTAAAGCGAGATGAGCGTCACAACCCCAGAGTCGTCTGCGACTGGACTTAACTGTCAGGGGTCCTTTATCGTTCCCCCACCCCCCACCGTGGCATTTGAGTAGTGTGCTTTGCAGAGGAGAAGTGGGTTGGAAGTGGGTGCTTTACCCCTTCCACAGCTGCCTCTTCACTTTCCCTTTCTATTTTTATTTCTAGTTCCCCTTCCCCTCCTCCTCAGGCCAGGGTTCTGGATGTGTGCATGGGGTGCTTATAAAATGAGACTGGAGTTGGTGTGAGATGATGGGGTGCCCCTGCAAATACTTGAAAGCAATGAGGTGGCATCAACCTGGTCGTCGAGCGTCCTTTTGCAGGTAGCTCCTTCCGCTCACTGGCATTACTGCAGTGACAACTTTCCTTTCTTAATCAGCTTTTATCTGGGTAGGAAGAAATGTTAGCAATACTGTGTTCTGATTTCATATGGGCAGAAAATGTTACTGGGCACTGCTGCTAAAGCACAATCCAAATTAATTCTTTCTTTTCTTTTTATCCCCCACCCCACCCCTCAAAAACATTATTGCAGGGGATGTTCGAAACCTGCTGGTGTGGATTAAAGAGAACCTGTTGAAAGAGAGGCCAGAACTGTTTGTGCAGGGAGATTCTGTGTAAGTAACTGTGATTGCCCAGAAATCATCCTGTTCTGGATGTCCCCAGAAAGGCTGGACATGAAGGCAGCTGTCCCCTCCACTTGTTTGCCTCCCCCCACCTTAAAAATCAACCAGTATTTAGAGCAGGGACAGCCAGATGTTGTTGGACTACAATCCCCATAGCCCTTTACCATTGGCTTAGGCTGATGGGAGTTGGAGTCGCAACAACTTCTGCAAGACACCATGTTGGCTGTTCCTGATTTAGAGGGATGCTGTGACTCCATTTAGCTGTTGGTGGATTCCTTGTGCTCCATGAAATTGCCTTACTCCATAGTTCTAGGCATGCCTACTCCCACGTAAGGCCCTCTGCATTCACTGGGGTTTGTTCTCATTTACAAGGGGGTACAGCAGGGGTGGGGAACCTCTAGCTCAGGGCCCAAATGGAGCTCCTACCCAGCCAGCGCCAACCCCTCTCCCCAGGGTGCACACACTCCCAGAGTGTATTTTGCTTGGCTGAGATTTGTCCTTTAATTCTGAAGGTGCAATCTGCTTCCTTGGATAGAGAGGAGAGAGGGGAGAGAGTGGTGAGGGTTGGGGTGTAGCCTACTGTACACAGCTGAAAAATGCATTTGTTTCTCCACCCACTTTTGCCTCTGGCCCCACCCACCACTGGCATATGGCCCTTGGAACATTGCTCTAAAGGGAATGCGGCCCTCAGACTAAAAAAAAAAAGCCCCCAACCCCTGGGATATCGCATTGCAGCATTTAGTCACCTTTTCTAAAGCCATCTAGATGGGTGGCCTTTAGCAAATCCTGAGCCAGCAAATGCCTTGTGTGCAGGCTGTGGAATTTCTGCAGATAGCCCTGCTCCCACAGCAGTTCTAGTACGGCAGAAAAAGGAAAATAAACCCCTCATATTATTCTTATGGGCTCGGTCAACCAGCACCCCACTTTAGCATCACATGACGTCCTGTGCTTTCTGCCACCTATGTTCACACAGGCGCCGCCTCTGTCTTTTCAAGACGGAAGTGCTGACTAGCAGAGCCTTCCTGGGAGTCCTCCCCCACCCCCCTGCCATCCTCTAGGAGCAGGGAAGAGCCCTCCTCTGCAGCGAGTGGGGGCGGCTGCGTACTTAACATTCGTCACTGCTCTGTGGTGAGCTGGAGCGTGCGCCAAGTCCCCTGGCAGCGACAATTGTTGGCAGTCAGAAGAGGGGGAATCCCTCTGTCTCTGATCCAAGGCTTCACAGTTGATCCTGGCTGTTTACAGCCATTTAGCGAAGTGGCTGCAGTTGCTCACTCTAGCCGCATTAACCTGCCCCTGTGCTCGATTTGCAGAGAACAGATTTCAATTATGGGACTGGGCTGCGTGGTGTTGAGAAAAAGCTGCCGCTGGTTCACAGCCATCTTTGGGGCAATTTGCCTCTGAATTTGGTCTTCCTTTCCAAGCTTGCAATGGGCAAGTGCCCATCACCTCCATTTTGCAGTTTCTTCCATTTATTTTAATTCATTACACCCCCTCCCCTTCAGAACACTTTGTAGAACAGAAGGGATTATTTTGTGGGAGAAGGGAAAGTGCCATTTCGGTAAGCCCCCACCCCACCCCACCCCCTGCCTCACATACACACAATCCCAAGAGGGCGTTGTAGAGCCAGCAAAAAGACCACTGAAATGGCAAAGAAGCTGGATCACCTTTCTTATGAAGCAATGCAGGGTTGGGGGGGGCGTAATTTGTAGAGGGGGTTAGATTCAGTATTTTGTGGTGGATCATGAGTGTCTGTAAACTGCTTTGGGAAGCTATCTTGGCTGAGAAGTGGTGGCATAAATAAATAAACCTTGAGCCATTTGATGAATTGGGGAAATGATGTATATTTAGCACACAAGCTATACACAAGCATAGGAGCAAGTAATGGTCATTGTTGGATGTATTCTGTGATTACACCATGCCAGCGTGAAATTTGGTATTGAATGCAGATTTCAAGATCCTTAATCTCTGCAGTTGTTTTAAAGACGGAATAGAGCTAGTCTGTGGAACATATGATGTCAAAAAAGCAGGGCATTCTCTTTTTGTGTATCTCTCAAACATTTGCATTGTTATATGCATACTACTAATAGTAGTGCTAATAATAATAATAATAATAATAATAATAGGGAGGTGAAGATAACCTAAGCTTGAAAAATGCTAAGGCAGCATCTAGTTATATCTCATTTGCTGAGCAGGTACTGAGTTTTCAGCAGTAAGCAGATGAGTACATGGCAGAAGAAGGGGAAGGGCCATAGCTCAGTGGCCGAGCATCAACCTTGCATGTAGAAAGTCCCAACTTCAATCTCCAATGGTATCTCTATTTGACAGTAACAGATCATTCCCATCAGTAAGTAGAATTTGTCTTGATGGAGAAATAGTCTGATCAGGTGTAAGGCAGCTTTTCAGATGCTGTACATTTTCAGTCACAACTCTGCAAGCATGAGATCCAGAAACTTCAAAAATAAAAGCTTATACAGTGGTACCTCGGGTTACATAAGATTCAGGTTACAGATGCTTCAGGTTACAGACACTTCAGGTTGCAGACTCCGCTAACCCAGAAATAGTACCTCGGGTTAAGAACTTTGCTTCAGGATGAGAACAGAAATCGTGCAGCAGCAGCAGGAGGAGGCCCCATTAGCTAAAGTGGTACCTCAGGTTAAGAACAGTTTCAGGTTAGGAACAGACCTCCAGAGTGAATTAAGTTCTTAACCTGAGGTACCACTGTATAGTTCTCAGCTACTTAATTGCCTTTTTCTGCATTGCGTTTCAAATTTTGCTCAAAATTGTGCTTGCATTTTGGCAGGCAGCAGACAGCATTCATTCTGTGATCATTCCACTCCCTAAGAATTGGCAGGTGTTAATCTGAAGTTTGGAGTTCTTTATCAATCAAAAGGCTTTTCATCATTTCTGGGAAGAGGAGAATGTATGAACCCAAGCTCTGAAAGTCTTTTGCTCAGAGAGCACAATGACCCAGAGCAAAATCTGGCTTAAATAATGAATATAATGGGAGATGTTTGGCTGTGGCACATGTGAAAATGATATCGGGATGACTTGGTAGTGTTTTAGTTTACTGTTGTTAGCCATATTAAAGTCATTTTGAAGAAATGCAGGATTTTTTTTTCTTTTTAAAATAAGCTTTAACTGCAGTAAATCACAAGCTGAACATGATGCTGAAAAAAGGAAAAGAAAAGTTGAATGTGATTTTAGGCTGTACAGGCAGCTCTCAAGTCACAAGAAGGTAACCAATCTGGTCCTCTCTTTTGGATGCCACACTTTAAGAGGGATGTAGACAAATATCCTTTCAGGAGTTCCAGAGGACTGCAGTAATAGTGCTGTTGCATACTCAGTTAGAGTAGACTCAGAGTTGGATACGACCTGTATGAAAAACAAGTCCAGCAAGGAAATGTTGAATGAACTGGGCATATTTAGCCTAGAGAAGACAAGACTGAGGAGAGATGTGGTGGTGTCATTTCGGCACGAGAGGGCTGTTGTACAGAAGAAGGCAAAGACTAGCTCTAATAGACTTAAGTTACAGGATGACTGATGTGGGCTGAGCATTAGGAGAAGCCTCTTAATTGCAAATTAAGAGTTCAACACTGGAACTAATTTCTTAGAGTTGGACTCTCCCTCACTGCAGACGCTGGACAGGTGATGACTAGGTCTGCTTTGATTGCTCTAGATCTCTGGATTTCCTGCCTCAAGGAAGGGACTTGACCTACAAGACACCCTCTAGATCAGTGGTGTCCAAAGTCCATTTAGGGGGCCTAATCCAGCCCGCCAGTCGGTTTAATCCTGCCCCTGTGGCAATTTATTTACTGGAGTAAAATCCTAAAAAAAGCTGCTCAACAACTGGGGTAAAATCCTAAGAAAAGCTCAACAACTTTGGGGTAAAATCATAAAAAACTGCTCAACAACTTCAATCCTAAAAAAGGTTAACAACTTTGGTTCGCCTTTTGGTCGGCCCTCACAGCCCTTCACTTCATCAAATCTGGCCCTCTTTGAAAAAAGTTTTGACACCACTGCTCTAGATCTATGATTAGTACCTTTCCTAATTGGCCCACCTAGCTCAGTGTAGTCTACATAACTGACTTGCCAGGGTTTCAGGTAGGGAGGTGTCAGGGATCGAACTTGGAGCCTTCTGCATGCAAAGCAGGTGCTCTCGCACTGAGCGGCAGCCCTTCCCCTCCTCCTCCAGAGACTTATTCCCTGTTCTGTCAACAGCTTCTCTGTTTTGTTGCAGGCGGCCTGGAATCTTGGTGCTGATCAATGATGCAGATTGGGAGTTGATGGTTTGTATAGATTCTGCCATTTGGGGATCTTGTTTATTTGGAACTGTGTTGCAAATTCTCTTGCTGACCATTGTTAGAGTGACTGGCTCCCCCTCAACTTCAGGGAGGAAGGAAATGGTGCCTGGATTTCTGATCTTTTGTGTACGACTACCTCAGTTTTGTAATTGTAATGAGATGGTTTTTAGTAGTGTTTTTATGTTTTTTAAATTTTGTGTATGAGCTGCTTCATGCCAAGAAATGTGGTGCATAGACACCAGAACTAAATAAAATATTTTGTGGGATTCCTAGAGGCATTCCTACTACTACTAGTAGTAGTAATAATAATAATAATTTATTAGTGCATCTTGGATTATTATTATTATTAACATTTAAAATTATTAGGATACCTTGAATTTGGCCTGAAAATGAACTGACATCTGACTGGCCGCAGTGCAAAACAGGTTTCTGGTCTAGTTTTGGCTGCTCTTACTATAAAAGCAACAGAAGCTAAAGCATTAAGATGTCAACGTATAGAGCAAGGATGGGGAACATATGTGGCTCTCCAGATCTTGCTAGACTCCAGCTCTCATCATCACTGACTGTTAGCCAGAAAGGCTAATAGAGGTTAAAGTCCAACAACATCTGGAAAGCTGAACACTTCCCATTTCTCATATAAAGTAAATGATACAGAAATCATTCTCATTTTGCTTTCTTTTTCTTCATTCAGGGGGAGCTGGACTATTTGCTCCAAGACCAAGATAACGTTGTTTTCATCTCCACCTTGCATGGTGGTTAGACTGCTGGGAGTATGAAAAAGAATATTTGTGCTGGTGTGCAAAAGGGATTCCTGGCCCAGGCATAAACATTCCTTGCTCTCTTGGCTGTCACCCCAGATCAGAGTTGGTTTCTCATTAGCTCCTTTTCTTTAATGAAGTCTGCCCTTTTGACACTTGGCTCCTCCCACCCAGTGGTTCAGCTCTCGCCTCTTTTGTCCAAGAAGATCGAAATAATTTATGCACTTGGTCACCCTCTTCGCTGCTCCAGGAGGCGCACACCATGGAACAAATGGCTGAAAATGAGCCGCTTTGCACGTGGAACGGCTGAGCTCACTGTGGCTGTCACACTTGTTTGCTGGCTTCTCCTTGGCAGCAGCAGGGGAAGGTCTGTGATCAAAGAGGGGATCTCCTTTTCCTTCCAATCCAAGCCTTGGATCAGGTTGCAGCCATTAACAGTCATTAAGGGATATGGGGGGCATTCAAGGAAGATGGCAGATGCAAGACACCCTCAGCCTATCTGCTCTTGATTTACCATGCATGGATTTCAGTTCGGTTTTAAAAAGTTTTAAAAAGTACCCATCTAGAGCCAGCTCACAAATGGTTACTTTGAATTTTGATGCCTATGAAGTGCACTTTTGCCTGCCTTTTTTAAAGAAAAAGAAACTAGATGACCCTCAGACTCCCTTCCAACTCTACAATTCTATGATGCTCTGATTTTTTTTAATCTTCTGGGGGCACTGCCTGATCCTGTTCTGCATTAACAATAAACACACAAGACGTAACCGGCTGTGTTCTTAGATATACTATTCATTGTATATACTATTCATTGTATCAGTTTGTAAATTTCAACAGAAGTAACTCATAAAGTTCAACAAACAAACAAAGCAGAAGATCCAGTAGATCAGATCATTCTCTAGTCAGTTCATGCATAAGATCCCTTTGACGTACAGTTGTTTATTGTTTGATACTATTTTTGCTGTAAAATGTGTGAGATCATGATATTGTATTTTTTTGCATTACTTAGTGCTTTAACTACTGATGAAGGCCAGTATTCTGAACATCCTTGTCTAGACTCTGTGAAAAGATTTTGTGGAAGTGTAACCACCTTTCATGTGAAAACAAAATAAAAAATAAACAAAATAAAAAAATTCCTTCCAGTAGCACCTTAAAGACCAACTAACTTAGTTCTAGGTATGAGCTTTCGTGTGCATGCACACTTCTTCAGAAAGCTCATACCTAGAACTAACTTAGTTGGTCTTTAAGGTGCTACTGGAAGGAATTTTTTTTATTTTGTTTTGACTATGGCAGACCAACACGGCTACCTATCTGTAACTGCACCTTTCATGTGGATTGTTTGGACTTTATGAACAGACAGGTGGAATAGACACCATTACACAGATGGACCTGTGTAATGCATGAACTGACTGGAGAATGATCTGATCCACTGGGTCTTCTGCTTTGTTCATTTGTTGAACTTTATGAGTTATTTCTGTTGAAATTTACAAATTGATACATTGAATAGTATACCATATTTATCTAAGAACACAGCCGGTTACGTCTCATGTGTTTATTGAGGATGCTTTATGTGACCATAGGTTTGTTTGTTGTTGTTTTGATCCTGTTCTGCAGCAGCAGCTGCATATGCATGCGATTAATTTCCCTTTTCAAATTGTCTGTTCTGTCGCAAAGTTTTGCAATGTGTTTCAGAGACCTGAGTGCTTCATTTGAAGCTGGGTGTTCTGGACTCAGGTTCTGCCTCAGCCATGTACTTACTTCACTGGGTGGCCTTGAGCAAGTTGCTCTCTATGTTAACTTTAGTTCCACATGTGTAAAGTGAGATTTGAAATGATCTACTCTGCAGGATGGTTGTGACAATAAACAATAAAAGTTGTGAAACGATTCTGAGTATAGGAGTAAATGGTACCAATGCTACAGTTCCTGTGATGATTCACAGTTTGCATTGTGTTGGTTGGTGTTGTCTCTGTTTTAATTCTGGGCCAAGGATCTCCTCTGATCTGCAATGTGCTTTGAGGTGGTCCTTGAGATTCTGTTGGAAACAGGAAAACACTTGAGTTTCTTTTGAGCTCTCTCTCACTGCAGAAGGAGCATGCCACTTTTCTGCTTTTAGAGTCTTAAATAAAAACGCTGCTTGCTTCGTCCACAATTCAAGCAACATCAAAAGGACTTGCAGGAAGACCCACGTTGTTGCTTGCTCCAGTTGGCTATGATCTGGGGAAATATGGCCTCTGAAGTACTAGGAAACCAGACTCTTCATCTCCAGTAAAACAACATGACAACGGTTGGCTTAGGTTTCAGCGTAACAGTTGGGATGACTTGTGTGGATGCTTCACTTGGGAAATAGTTGTCTTATTACCCTTGTCTTGTCCATCCTACAGGGACCCCCCAAGTATGGCACCCTCCAGATGTTAAGACTATTGCTCCCATCAGCCATGGCCAGTGGTCAGGGATGATGTGAGTTGTCGTCCAAAACACCTGGAGGGCACTGTCTTGCAGAAAGATAGATTGAGCTGTCTGGGCACTTCTATAGTCCAATCATTCCCTGGGATGCTAGTACTAAATGAAACAACCTGGTTCATGTGTCAAAGTAAACCATAGGTAATGGTTTACCGCTTACACCCCCTTTCCACCCACTTTGCCCCTCCACGGTGGGGCAAAGAATGAAAGAAATCATGATGCATGGCTTAATGTTACATGTGAACTGGAGATTGTGGTTAGTTTCACTAAAACAAACCTCGGCTACAGATTGTGGTTTGGTTTGGTGTAAAAAACCACAATTCCCTGTTCAGGTGTTACACTAAGCCAATGATTTTACCTTGTGCCCCCACATGCTCGGGAGGGAGGGGAAGCTGAACAAACCATTTTGCCATGTCCCATATTTCTGTAAGGTACAAACTGGGCAGTTTTCCTTTACAACACTCTGATGGGCATACACACTGCCCCTTCCCCAGTCATCAAATCCTTGTTTGATGAGCAGGGAGGTAGCTGTTCTGTGCATGTCAGCTTGAGTGCACCTGTGGGAGAGCATGTGCTATAGAGCAGAAGCGAGTGATGGCATGTAGGTTTGTGAGAGAGTGGGGTGGCCACTTCCGCTGCTGGCATCCCTGGAAGGGAAAGGCTCTCAGCACCTCCTACTTTGACTAACAGATAGGGATTATCCTGCAAAGAAAACTACAGCTAGAATTCAATCTTGGAACCTGTTCTTAATGCCTGGTCTTAGCCTCGGGCCATGCGCAGGGTGCCTCTCTTGCTACTATGTAATCTTAATCAGTTTTGTATTTGAAATTTGAGGTATGAGCTTGCAAACCACTCAGCTGCCCTCTCTTCTCCCTCATGCCAAGAACAGCTTCCGTGCATAGCCTCATGATGCAGCTTCAAATCCCTCTTCAAAACATACCTTTTCTGACGGTGCCTTTGACACAACCCCCTTGGTCCACAACTCCTGCTGGAGGTAACCCCATGGTATACGAAACTGAATGCAAATCCTGCCTCCACCTCCCTCTCCTGTGTGTGATTTGCTTCCCATTGTAAGCTGCTTGCGAGCAAAAGACACTCATGTCATAAAGTTCCACACACATGGTAAATAAATAGTTCCAGTTGACCTCCGGCACCTCACCCCAAGTAAACAACTAGCAGAGACATCAGCCTTGAGTTACACATGCTCGTAACAATGGAACAAATTCAGAAATGACAGGCGTTAGAGTGGTTACAGTTATTAATTCTCACTTTATTGTAGTTTTTATAAAGCATTATATACCTCCAGTACAGGGGGGAAAACAAGCATTGTATTTGCCCAAGAGCAAGAGGGCGAGTTAATGGCACAGGATTTGCAGCCTGGATATTTGTTTTCTATGAGCGAAATAAATAAAACTAAGGATCTCCATTGTCAAGCCGTTGTGCATAGAAAATTTTAAAGTAAAGGAAATGGCTTTGTATTTTTGGATTGTGGGAATTTTCCCCTCAAGTTGTAATTTTTGCACAGAAAGCAATTCAGTTTTTGCAAACCACTGGGTACAAAAGGGAGACGTGCAGCTTTGTGGAAGAGCACCTGCTGTGCATGCAGAAGGTCACAGGCTCAATCCTCCAGGTCAGCCTTCCTCAGCCTTGGGTCCCCAGATGCTGGACTACAACTCCCATCATCTGTAGCTAGTGATATAAGAATTAAGAGACCCCAGGTGTATTTTATTTATTTATAATGTTTCAGTGTTTCACTTCAATTGCATTTAACCTTTTCGAATGTATTAGGCTTGATTTTTGTGAGATATGCCTTTGTGAGCCTCTCCTTCCGATGCCGCACTCCATCTCCTTATCTGACCTTGAAAGTGGCACAAATGGCAGAATGAGTTAGTACCAGGGTGCTAAGCAGACATCCGTGGAAGTTTCCTGAAAGATAGATGGAGAAATGTCAGTAAAGACTGGTCATTGACAAGATTGCCAGGGCAACGTGGGACATCAATACCTAAAATGGGCAAAAGGCCTAGGCGCTTCTGGTCAACGCCAAGGGGATAGCAGGGGAAGCAGAGAGCAAGAACACACCGTATGTGTTTTCTATCCTATTACCTGTAAACTTTCCTGATGTGTGTGAATAATATGTCTTGTTAGCTGTGTTTGAACTACTAAACAAGCTTTTGTCCGGAAGTGCCTCGGGGCAGAACTTCTCAACTGGCACATTGAGTTGAGCTCTGTCCTATTGAAATAGAATAGCTAAATAAAATAAATAAAAGTGCCAGGTCCCTAAATCTGGATGCTGGACTTGAAATAGTTTCCTTGGTTCTGTCGTTTATTTAAAAGGTGGTCACTCACCTGGGTAACGGACAGAGGTAGTATAGAGGTAAATTCTTACCACACTAGCAGGACCAGTGGTCAGGGGTTATGGGAGTTGTAGTCCAGCAACATCTGGGACCCAAGGCTGAGAAAGGCTGTTCCAGGTAGTACTAGGACTGCCCCATTTCTGCCTGGAGAGCTGCTGCCAGCCAGTGTAGATAATAATGAGCTGGATGAGCCAGTGGTCTGGAAAGGAGGAAAGGAGGACAGTAGTGTTTAAAGGGAAAGGAAAGGAGGACAGTAGTGTTTAAAGGGGCTGGAGTAGCCCATGCAACAGCTAACCTCAGACTCTTGTGTTTTGCCGAAAAAGAGGTAAGGGGCTTAAAGTGTCTGGAATATGCAGCTGCTGTCATCTGTAGCCCTCTGACCGAAGGATGAGGAACCTGTGGCTTTCCAAATGATGCTGAACTATAACCTGCATCATCCCTGGCTCTTGCTGGGGGGTGTAGTCCCACCTTGGTTCAGCCTTGACTAGGGTTCAACAGTTGAGCTTGGGTCTCCTTTAAATGTTACATTCTCTACAAGCTTGTGATGGGTTGCTGCAGAAGAAGAAGAAGAAGAAGAAGAAGAAGAAGAAGAACAGGAACAGGAACAGGAACAAGAACAAGAACAGCAAAATTCTGAATGGAAAACGGTTTAATGTTTAAGCATCTCAGCCTAGGAATGCTGATACCTGGCTTCAAATTGTGTATTATTTATTGTTGAAGTGAGCTGCTGCTGTTGTGTGTGTTTCTTAAAAAAAGATGAGCCGTTTTGATAATAAATGTGGGACAGTGGGATAAAAATATTTTAAATTAAAAAGCAACTGCCTACTTGCCCTTGAAGCTTTCTGGGTAACTTTCAACTAGTCACTGCATCTTTGAGCCAAGCCTACCACACAAGGTTATTGTGAAGACACAGAAGAGCACATCCTTCACCTAGAGCGCCATGGAAAATGGGGTGGGGGAACATGAATACACTGGTGCAGAACAAGACAAAACCAGATTAATTTTGTGGGTCTCTAGGAAACTTGTAAAGGTAAAGGTACCCCTGCCCGTACGGGCTAGTCGTGTCCGACTCTAAGGTTGCGCGCTCTTCTCACTCAAGAGGCCAGGAGCCGGCGCCGTCCGAAGACATTTCCGGGTCACGTGGCCAGCGTGACGAAGCTGCAGCTGGCAAGCCAGCACCAGCGCCGCACACGGAAACGCCGTTTACCTTCCCGCTATAAAGCGGTACCTATTTATCTACTTGCACTTAGGAGTGCTTTCAAACTGCTAGGTGGGCAGGAGCTGGGACCGAACGACGGGAGCTCACCCCGCCGCGGGGATTCGAACCGCCGACCTTACGATCAGCAAGTCCTAGGCACTGAGGTTTTACCCACAGCGCCACCCGCGTCCCCAGGAAACTTGTACCAGTGCTATAATATTTTTCCACTTCCAGAATTTGAATCTTTCCAGGGAATAATTTTAAGTCCCTTTAAGGAATGGTTAAGGGTTGAGGGTGGCATTGTGGGTTAAACCACAGAGCCTAGGACTTGCCAGTCAGAAGGTCAGCGGTTCAAATCCCTGCGATGGGGTGAGCTCCTGTTGCTCGGTCCCGGCTCCTGCCAACCTAGCAGTTCGAAGGCACATCAAAGTGCAAGTAGATAAATAGGTCCCGCTCCGGCGGGAAGGTAAACGGCGTTTCTGTGCGCTGCTCTGGTTCGCCAGAAGTGGCTTAGTCATGCTGGCCACATGATCTGGAAGCTGTACGCCGGCTCCCTTGGCCAATAAAGTGAGATGAGCACCGCAACCCCAGAGTCAGCCACGACTGGACCTAATGGTCAGGGGTCCCTTTACCCAGTGGCGTAGCGTGGGGGGTGCAGGGGGGGCCGGCCGCACTGGGCGCAACATCTGGGGGTTAGGGTTAGGGGTAGGGTTAGGGGGCGCAAATCCACGAGTTAGGGGGCGCAAATCCACGGGTTAAGGGGCGCAAATTACTTGCCTTGCCCCGGGTGCTGACAACCCACGCTACGCCACTGCCTTTACCTTTTTTTAAGGAATGGTTAGGAAGCCTGTGGCCCTCCAGCTCATTTGACTCCATCATCCCTGACCATTAGTCATGATGGCTAGGACTGATAGGAGTTGGAGTGCAATAACTTCGGGGGGGGGGCACAGATGCCACCATCCCTGCTGTAAAGCAACTGTCAAAGGGCTTGCTTGGGGGAGGGGTGGGACTGCCTAGATAGCTCAGTTGGTTAGAGCATGGTGCTGATAATACCAAGGTTGCAGGTTCAATTCCCATATGGGACAACTGCCTATTCCTGCATTGCAGAGGGTTGGATTAGATAATTAGGTGTCTGTTACCGCAGTGTTTGGCAACTGCAGAGGTACAGAAAATGCACTTTGGTTGGGTTGGTTCAGTGAGGTAAGTTGGAAGGTGATACCAAGATATGCAAGGAGGAGAGAGGATATGGAAAGGATATTTTTACATTTCAGGAGAAAGGACTTAGATGATCAGATTGTCCTGAACTTACTGGTTTGGGGAAATTTTCCAGTGATCAAAAGCACTCCAGCAAAACATCCCTTGTGCTTTATGGCATATACACGTGTATATGCAAATCTTCAAAATAACTGACAGAGGAACCAAGGCCGAAGATAACAGAACAAGTCCTGATGTCTCCATATCCAATGCTGATGGAAGTTGGAGGTGAACAACAGGAAGTGGATGACTTCATCACCCCCACACTGTGTGTGGCAAACAGTCCATAGCGGTTGGTTCCAGACAGTGAGGTGTAAATCTGGTGAAAGTGTGTGTAGGTGCATTCAGTTGAACCCATATGGTAGCCCTATATCTCTGGGATTTGTTTCCAACTGACATCAGGCAAGCCCCAGCCCCACAAATTTTCAAGCAGGTTCTGAAAATCCATCTGTTCTCCACAGCTTTTAGGAAACAATTTTTAAGCTGTTGTTTTTATGTACTGGTGTGTTTTAAGGAACTTTAAATTTGTTTTAAAAAAGAATTAAACTGTGTTTTGAATTTCCATCTATTTATCTATTTATTCCCCCCCCCTCTCTCTCACACACACATATATGGGTTTTGGGGGAGTACACAAAGCTCTTTAACAACTATTACAAATGAATGTCTCATTCAAAGTGACAGTACTTGTTACTACTTGTAATTCAACTGAAGTAACCCTATCACAAACTTCATGTGCATGTATACAGATAGATATGACAGGTTCAATTTAGAGAATGTGCTTTGCTCAAACCTATATCTTTAGCTTTATGCCCCCAAAGAAATTTTAATGTGGGTATAACCTTTCAACTTTTTGTTTATTTATATGTACACCACACACTGCTTATTTTAATAGGCTGTTGTTTTACGCAATAAAACCATTCATTTAGTGTCCAGTCCTAACCCCAGTTACCTGGGGCAGGGCTCCCCTGAATTCAATAGGACTTGCTTCTAAGTAGACATGGTTACGACTGCACTACTAACGCATCAGTGAAACTGATTTCAAAAGTAAGTTCTTGGGGACAGGAACTGCAGTGTATGTCAAGACCCACAGATACCTTGGTTCTCTCCCCTTTCATAAACAGTGGGTTCTTTCTGTTCCAAACTGGTATCCTAAGTTACTGAATATCAAGCTAAAATATATGTTCTGAAATTCCTCTTAATAAGAACCAAAGAGGAACTGAAACATGGCGCTTACTGGTGCCACAATACTAATAGGACTTGATCTTATTTGACACAATTACAAAATGATACATGATCAGATAACAAGACAGTCCTTGAACCGTTGCTGCCTAATAAAATATCAAGCACTGTTTTAAAAAAAGCAACAAGTTCACTTACTACTATGTATTACACCTGTTATTCCAAAAGCATTTGATGATCTTCCAAGTGCATTCAGAGGAACTGATCTCACCCACCTTGCATCCTGTTATATACTGGTGTTAGAATCCCCCAAACATAATTTAATTCATTTATATTAGAATCTGCCCAAACATTATTGGAACCGTTTTTCAACTGGAACCTTCTTATCCAAATTTCCAATAATTCTTGGTAGTCAATTTTGCTATGCCTCTTCAGTTTGTATTCACTGGGTGCTTCCGTCTCTCACATGCTATATCCGGCAGTAACCAAGAAGTGTGTGGCTAGTCCTCCCAGCCCCTATGATGCTTCATCTCCAACAATATATTGTACACAGATCCCTGGACGTTCCTCTCAATTACACCAAGCTGTCTATCACTTTTCAAGCAGAGAGAAACAGATTATTTCAACTTTTGCTTAGTTTTTGCTATTCAGGGCATACCTACCATCTGAAGAGTAATTTAGCTTGTGACAAAACACTCGAGTTATCTGGGGGAAGAGATAAGTTTAGCATATAAAACCAATTTCCCATGGTGTTATAATACAACCACCAAGGTCTCTATTCCATATGAGCCTTAGTCCGCATGTATTGCAGAATGAGGTTGTGGATTTCTGAGTGTCAACTGTACCACAGCAGGTGGGCAGGTTCCCTATTTAAACATGTAAAAACACACACACACACCTCTCACTGCAAGTAGAAGACTAGCATTTCCGGGAGCTAGATGGACCTCAAAGCTGTCTAAAACATATATTGTGGCAGGGAGTTCCATAAATTAATAGGTGCATTATGAATGCTATGAAGGGTGAGGACGCAAATAAGATTAAGAAGTAATTAAATTATTGCTGGGTTTGGACACAGAGTAAGAGAGGACTTCACTTCATTTAACATACACAAGAAGAGATCCTGATGATAGTGAATTGTGTTACTGCACTTTTTTTAATGGGTGCGGTTTCCCTGTAATACCCCCCCCATTAACTGGATTCTTAAGAGCCATAAAACTGTTGTGGGTACAATGGGGATATCTGCAACTACTTATTGGCATAGAACTGTTTATTGGGGGCGTGGGGAAGAGAGCATTTATAATCTGCCTACATGTACATGGTTGGAAATACATGAGCCACAGTTGTGGATGTGTGTTGTCAACTCTAACTCAGATAATTATATCTCTCTCTCTCTCTCTCTCACACACACACACACACACGTGCATACAGACCCCAGGATCAAGCTTTACCCTGCACTGTGAGGACTCAGTCAGCCCTGAGCAAGAATATATCTTTGTAAGTTTCAGGTACTGATACACTCTCTCTCTCTCTCTCTCTCTCTCTCTCTCTCTCTCTCTCTCACACACACACACACACACACACACACACACAAAGACACACACCACGTTCCTCTAGGGTGATTTAAATCAAGGTATGTGTGTACATGTGTCACAGAGAAAAGATAATTCTAGGGTTTATGAGGCTTTTTTTAGTCCTGACAGAGCACAGGGGAAGCTACATAGGTTGGAAATTCCCACTTCTGAACTACATCAAAGGGACCAGAAGTGTGTGTGTGTGTGTGTGTGTGTGTGTCCTCCCAACATTGCAACACAGTATGATCACCCTAATTTTGTTAACTTCTCCCTTCTGCATCCTACCCCGGTTTTCACTGGTTGCAAAAGATGGCTAGATTGCAATGTTAAAAAAACAAAGGCATGTGCAACAAAGGGATTTGATGAGAGAGGGGAGAGGGGCACAGACACACGGACACACGCACGCACGCACACACACACACACACACACACACAGCATCTGTTCTGTGGCCTAGGACTGCTCCCCATTCTCCTGTGGGGTTATATGGGACTGTGAGGCAACCTGACTTTTCATAAGTGACACAGGCACAGGTACAGGACTAATGGCTATACTGGGTGACCTGCTCTATGGGCTCTTGGGTTTGGGGGAGATAAGTGTTGAATGGGGAGGGTTTGGGGGCAGAGGCTATAACAGAAATTCTATAATATATTTGTCCTGTGCTGCTCAGGGCCTGATTTTGATAGCAAGATTTCAGGTGATGGAGGTGCATGGTTTCTCGTTTCTCCCTTTATTCCTGCTCTGAGACTTTGGCATGGCGGGAAAGGACCGATAAAAACTCCAAATAACTTAAAGCAACAGGATGCTAAACAGAGGGCCCTAAAATCTGAGGGCTAAAGGAATGTTATGAGGCTAGGATGGCATGGGTTTATAAGGAGGCTAAGCCTCTCTTATGGGGTTCCAGGAGAGAATGGAGACTTTGTCCTATAAATTAAGTCACCCCACAAAACACCCTTAGGCTTCAGTCCTCTGCCCACTCACCTGGAAGTAAATCCCATTGATATACAGATGGACAGGATTTCCCTGTTAGAGGCTGTATTGGTAGATGTTTTACTTCTTCTTGCACTGAAGCCTTGTCTGTTTCATGGGTTTAGCAGCTGGAAGACTGATGTGTCTCATCTGTGAAATGGCTGCATCAAACTTGGAGGCAGTCTTCAGTAAAAGACTATTATCTTAAAAGCAGACACATTTTTGGACTTTTTCTAACTCACCACCACCTCCTTGCACAAATGCACGACACAAAATGTGTGTCTTAGGTTCCCACGCCAACACCACCGTCCACCTCCAACCTGGTTTTCATCACAGAATGACTCCCCAACCCTTCTCAGGATCACCAGCCCTATTTATTCACTGTGAGGTGAAGTCTGACTTCTACAAAACCTGCAGAGTTAAAATATAAGCAGTTCATAGCCTCGGGGAGAGAGGAGCATTTCTAGAAGCTGGAAGCTCTAGAAAATGGAGATCTAGAAAATGGTGGGGAGATCCAGATGCGTTGCTTTTGGAAGGGCCAGGGACCGTTGCAAAGCCTCCCCCTCCCTTGTATGTGCGACTCTTTCTAGTTCCCAGAGCGTGGACCTTTTGAAACCACGTGGCGACACCTTCTTCCTCATCCCTTCCAGGTACTGCCAGCCAGCAACTGTCTCGGTTTTTCCCCTCAGTCATCACATCAACATTACATCACTAAGGGAAGAGGATCCGCGGGTCCTGGCTGGCCCCTACCACCTTGGTGGCCTGCACCAGATAAAACTGCAACGGAACACCTAAATAGGCGCTCCAGAACAAAACAATTTCCAAAAGGCGTTCGTCCCTGGCAATGACGGAAGGAGACCTCATTTCGATTGCTGTCAGAATATTATCTCTCTCTCTCTCCACCTCTACATAGGAAGGAAGAATCAAAGATGGGAGAATTTGGGGGTATGGAGCGATGTTTTGTTCCTTCTAATCTACGTGGGGCGCCAACCACATTCATGTTTATATTACATTTTTAAGCACCTCAAACTCATCTTCCAAAAAAAGATAAAATAAAATCGAAACAATCCGGGCGCTGCTCTCTGCTCCAATTTGCAAGACTTCACACACGCGCTTAATCCGGGAGTTACTCAAATTCATCCACGGAGGGAAATTTCAAGATGCACCGTACGCTGCCTGGCTACCGTTTCTACTACCTGAACGTTGCGCCCAGTTCATTCTGCCCATCTCTTTCTTTCTTTCCTTCCTTCCCTTCTTAAAATAATAATAATTTTAAAATCCCATTGAATTTCAAACCAATGGCTTCATTTTTTTTTTTTTTTAAATCGACTTTCAAAAAATCCGGTACCTTATTTCTTTTAACAGAGAAAAGAATTTAAAAAAATCAATGGGAAATTAGTCTAAATTCTTTATTCAGGTTCAGAACAATTAAATGAAAATTAAGCAAAGAAGGAAAACATACGAATACACACACACGGAAACGATATCTAAATTCTGCTTCAATGTCTTTTTTTTTTCCAACAAGGGAAAATCTCTTGCTATAAAGCAGATATTTTAACCGCTCAAACTGTCGGGCTTTTCGGGGGCATCCTGTAGTCAGCTGAAGAACAAGCGATCATAAAATAACTCCACACCTATTTCATTGCGAAATCGCTGGTCCCAACTTTTGAGACATTCCAGTTCCAGAGAAGAGAGCAGTTTAAGAGGCAAATATTACCTTGCTTGCCGTAGACCCGAAGGAGCTCATTCGGACGCCGTTCTGCCTCTCGGAAGGCCGACGCGAGCGAGTTGACGATGAAGTTGAAGACTCGGCCACAGATGTCCAGACACAATTCTTGGTTAGTATTCCTGAACAAGAATTGCGTTTGGACAATCAGAAGCAAAGGTTCCAGGATCTCTCCGTGTTTTGTGTTGACATCTCTCTTGCGAGGGGAGAAATAAACCAACCCAAGCAGCAGCAACAAGCAAACCAAAATAGTTCTTTTCCTAGGGAAAAATGCAGTGTGCCCAAACTGCCCTCTCGGCCACAGCTGCCCTCCTCCTCGGTCCTCTCTCTTTATCTCTTTCTCTCCCTCCCTCCTTCTCCCACTTCTCTCCTCCTACTTTCTGCCTCTCGCGTCGTTTCCTCCTTTCTCACTTTTCATCTAATTCGCCAGATCGTTTTGCGGGGGGGCGAGGGGGGAGGGATGAAAACGCATTTTAGGGGATCCACCCCTTCTAAGCTTCTGCTGTTCTGCTGTTTAGCAGTAAAACCGACTAGGCTTTTAAAATAAGAACGCCCAAGTTGTGTGCTTAAGTGATAAAATAAAAGGGATTGCGTGTGAGTGAGGGAGTGGGTCTCGCATTCCCTTCCACACATAAACCCCACAGAAGATTTGAAGAGATCACTGTGGACCCCCTTCCTCGTGGGTGCAGTGAAAGATATCACCTTCGGGATAAAACTCTTTCTTTTCTTTTTTTTTAATGGGATCTCGGAACAGGTTGCCAGGCTCCGAGATGCCCAACATCCTCCGGAGAACACATTTTCCATCTCCAACCACCACCACCTTGTCACAAAAATTCAAAATGATTGTTTTAAAAAAAGAAAATTCGTGTGTGTGAAATAAATATAGTGGCTCTGCATTTTGGACCATTTCATTCCCAGCTTGGTCTAACAGGACCAGAAAGAAGGAAATGCAATTAGGATTCTCTTCCAGAATCCTCACTCTTTTTCCAAATCCAGTTTTTCTCCGTAAAAATTAGATGCAGTTTTCCTGCTTCTAGCAGCAAAGACCAGGCATCCAATTTTCAGAATGAAATCCCCCTCCCTTCATAACATCATCGTGCAGGCTCTCTTGCACTATCGAATCCTGACCACATTATTTCATTTTTCTGTTTCAACTGCATGATCAAAAATGGGATTCAAAAGATGAGCAGCAAATGGTCCATCACGTCGCCTGTCTCTTTCTCCCTCCTGGTACCAAACCTAAAGGTTTATCTTTGCAGTGGTCCGGTGTTTTATTTTTTATTGCTGTAATAAACACCCTGGACTTGAATCTACCGGTATCCGAATTAGAAAAGCCTCACTTCTTTTGTAAAGAAGTAGCTAAGCGCTCATTTGCCTATCTTTCCCCTTGAAATAGTTAGACCTCTCATCTGAGACTCAGCTTGCCCTCTAGAAAACTGCAGAAAGGGTCCAAATGGAGATTGAAATTTCATCTCAGCTGATTCTAAGGAGACGGGCCACACAGAACTGGTCTAGTAAACCTAAAGTGGAGTCGCTAGCGGAGAGGAAAATATTACAAATCCCCCCTCCCCACGCAGGCACACATAAACACACACGTGTGAAAATTAAAATCTCACTAGTCAGATTATATAAGAGTCAATCCAGATGACAAAAGAAAGAGAGGGGAAGCCTTAATATTTTTGAAACCCCCACACCCCACTGATGACGATTATAATGATAATTACTTGAAAGCAAAACAAAACACAGGCGCAGCAGTTTGAAGCAGGAGCGACTGGATCCCAACAGACACAGCTGTTGATCCGTTAGTTTGGTATGCGCACTCGATTACTCTCTATCTATCTCTCTCCCTTAACCCCCTGGAATGCCTTAGATTTTTTCATCCAGATACCGGTGAGACTATCAATCGCCTACCGATAGGAAAGGAAGTGGGGGGCAAGCATCAAGAAACAAAACACTAAAACAAAAACGAGAGCAGCATAATAGATAGTAACAATAATAATAATAGTATACAGTATTTCTTAACACTGGTCTACAAAAGTTACTGTCGAAGCAATATCTAAGCACGATTCCACTCCCCCGCATTGTCAATCCATGCAACGTGGAGAACCCGCAATTGCCAGCCGAGTTCCTTCCATCCTTACACCTGTTACCCCTTTCCTTCCGAGCCAGGCAGCGTGCACGTGGATCTTGGCCAAGACCTTTCTGCAGCAGCTCGCAGACATCCCCAAGTGACTTTTTCTTTTTTGAGCGGGGCGCGAGGGGGGAAGCGAGCCGGAATACCAAGACGCTGGGTGTTTTCCTTCCAAATTTCCCCCTTCCCAAATCTCCTGCGCGGGCTGTTTTGCCTCTGGATAGGTTTCTATTTTATTTATTTTACCCGCCCCCTCCCTCTGCTCCCTTCGCTCCCCCCCCAATCGTTTCCCTCCCTCCTTCTCTGCCTTGTATCCTTTGATGCTTCCCGCAAATCCGTCCGAGCGAGCAAGCATCCACTGCCGGCTTCCCATTCGCTGCCGGGGATGCAGGAGACGAGCGCGCACCGGCGAGGCAGAGCATCCTCTGGCTTGGTCCAGAAAAGGCCTCCGGAGCTGTGATGCACGAAGCCGCTCAGGAAGCAGCTAACTGGAGGCTGGGTCTGGCTGGAGCAGGGTTTTTACTGGAGCCCCGCAACAATAAGTGTGTTGCAGAGGAGGGCTAGCAAAGAATGGGGATGGTCTGCAATTGGTACTGGATTTGAATAACACCACAGGGTGATAAATGTCCATTGTGTTTTAGGGGGTAATGAATCTCCCGCTCTCTTCAGAGCTCAGAAACAGCAGCTGCAACCTGGAGCCGGCCATCTCTTAAAGACACAGCAACCCAAAGCCTGGGCCCAAAGTTAAGGAAGCCAAGCTGTTTAGTCAGCTAATGGTGTGTGTGTGTGTGTGTGTGTGTGTGTAAGAGAGAAAGAGAAAGAGAGAGAGAGAGAGAGAGAGAGAGAGAGAGAGAGAGAGAGAATATTTCTATTCATTCTTTAAAAATAAAAATAAAAGTTGGACAAGGATATTATCCTAAACAATCAGGCATCCATTCTCTCTGTCTTTTAAAAATGAAGCAGCCTTGATGAAGCACACAATTTTAAAGGTTTATTTGTTGTGAACTGTATTTTGCAAAGCACCTATCATCCTTGTGTTTCTTTTCTTGCTATAAGATTTTGTGAAAGTGAACAGAGAGAAAGTGTTAGGAAGGGATACCGATTTCTGCAGGTCTGATATACAATATTTCACAGATCATATGGTGCCTTTTTAATTATGTCCGCATATTTAAAGGAGTAATTGATTTCCAGCATGCAGGAAACATATGCTCACATAGAATCCAAGTAAATCCGTAGTTGAAGTTGATTAAAACACACACACACCCCAACACACACACCTCACATGTCTACTCAGCAGTAAGCCCAAAAAAAGGATAACATTTTTACTTCAATATTGCAGCCGTAGCTTTTTAAAACATGCACACAGTCTGCACTGCAGGCCTTCAAAGCAGAGGCATATGTTATATGTTTGGAACCATTTTACAACTTTTAAAATACAACCTTTGAGGGGTGTATACACAGCCGCTCCAAAGATGGTTGGAGTAGTGGTGCTAGGTGGTAACTGATGAAGACTTGCGTCTTTGTATAGGAACGCTGCAGGAAAATGTTGCTACTTAAATTCGCTTTAAATAGCAGGTGCACACACAAACATAGCCTTTCAACAGTAGGGGCCTTGGCTTCTTAAGGTGGTTGTTTAAGAGCCCAACATCTTGGGCCTTTGCCTTCCGCTGCAAGCAGAAATGGGAGCCACAAAATAATACTCATTGTTTTCCACTCATGAATACTATTAGTACTTGACACCCATTGGATTGCAGCTGCAGCAGATGAATCCTAGATCAGCAGTGCTCACTTAGATGCTGGGTGCTGGGAGGCAGAGAGCCTATCAAAGGAGGGAGGACAGAAAGTGTGTGTGTGTGTGTGTGTGTGTGTATAGGGGAAAGAGAGTGCAGAGACTGAGGTCGCAGCCTGTAAATACATAAATAAACGAAACCAGCAAACAAAACAGCCAGATGAGCAAAGGGTCCAGATTAACCTCTTGGAATGCAGAAAGGCCAATGAATGGGGATGGAGAATGGGGAACTCTTGACTACTGCAATGATGGGTGGCCAGGGAAGTGAACTTCCCCTCCAAGAAGGTGATGAAGAGCTGTTGAGGATTTTTTCCCCCCTTTAAAAAAAGAACTCTGCAAAGGAGCATGATCAGATCTTGCTCATTCCCCCATCCCCAATGCAAGATGCTCTTTAGGTAAACCAGTAACTTAGGCTAGCTTAGGTGGTGGTGCCCAGGAGTCAAATCTGCCTGAAAGCCAGTCAGGATGTCCATCTCTTTGTCCCAAGGTTATGAGATGTGGGCTGTGTTTGCTCTAGTGTTGAAGGAGAGGCACTCTGTGTGTGCTCCAATGCACTGTTGCTATTAAAATGGCTTCAAATAGTCTGAGGCCTCACATCCAAAAGAGGTTGAAGGGCCACATTCCAATGGCTAAGGTATCAGATGTGCAAAAATTTAGGGTCATGGATAAAAAGGAGACATAGATTGACCACAAGCAAATTTAGAGCCCTGAAGTATTGTGCTGACATGTGATAGGGGATATAACAAATGTTTTATACCCTCCCCTTTTGTTCCACTCTCCCCCACATCTGTCCACCACACTGGCCTTTGGAGCGGGTAGCTGACTCCATTTGCAAACAGTGTAAAATCCCATAGTAAACAGGCCAGGAAAAACCCACACAGCCTAAAACCATATAAGCATCTAAAACGGCTCAGCTAGGCAACCATTAAAAATAAAAAGCTGGTTGATGTGTTTGATCATCAGAGAAGTTTGACAGAAGAAGACTGTTTTTTTCAACATGTTACCAAAAGGACAGCAGCGTTGGTGGCAGGCTAATGCATCTCGGGAGGGAGTTCCTGAGATCGGGGCACCCAGAGTGGAGCTCCAAACAGTTATTTCTAGTCTTTTTTATTAAAAATATCTTGTGGAGTGGTTTTTAACAGCAGTGAATATAACCCAATAAGCCATGCAATAACAGCAAAGCAATAAATAGAAATAAATTAGCAGGAAAAGAGCAGTAACAGAACAGGACCAGAGATTAAAATAGCTGATCAGTGATCTGCAATGCTCTGGGGAAAGAGAAAGGCCTTTTCCTGGTGTCCCAAACAAGGGCCAGGCAAGCTTCCTAGGAGAGCATGATGAAGAGCCAGGATGCAACAACAGAAAACAATTCTCTCTACATGCTTCAACTCCAGAGGTAGTGGAGGTGGATTAGGCAACTTGAACTTTAATGAGCGTTGCAACCAAAGTTTGTTCTTAATTGACAAGGAGTCATTGCTTTGTGTGGCAACACCTATGCTGTGCTTTTTTTCCTGGGGGGACGTAAGGGTATGCATACCCCTAAACATTTTGTGAATCTAAGTTTGGCCTCATTGAGGGGCAGTATTTCAATATGAGTAGGAAAATGAGAGTACCCCTACACATTTTCTTTTTTAAGAAAAAAAAACCACTGTGCGGAACTCCCTGTCTATTGACACGAGGGAGGCACCTCCATCGTACTCTTTTAGGTGCTTGCTGAAAACTTTTCTGTTTCAGCAAATCTACCCAGGCACATAATCTAAGTTACAGCTGCTTTAAATGTTTTACTGATTATTTTTATCCTTGTTTCTAACAATTTTCTTGATTTATTCATAAAATTTATACACCACTTGATTGCAAAAAACAAACACAACATAAACAAACCTTAAAGTGATTTACAAAGAGAAAACAACAGTTAAAAACAACTGTTTAAAATATTTTATAAAATTAAAACCAGCAGTAAACTAAAAGCAGATTACAACACACACCAATATTCTACATATCTGTGTGGGCTTGTCTAAACAAAAACATTTTAGTAGTCAATGAAAAGAGTACAGTGGAAGTGCCTGTCTGATGTCAATAAGCAGGGAGTTCCAAAGTGCAGGTGCTGACACACTAAAAGATCAATTTCTTACAGATGCAGAATGTGCCAGTTCCATTATTCATAAAAATGGTGCTTTGAATTGATTTCTGTGTTTCATGTAAATTTGAACTTGTACACTGCCTGGAGATCTATTTATTTTTAAAGCAAGCTGTTTATACATTTTCTTAATAATAATAAAATCCTTTAGATATCATGTTCACAGGCTGTTCAGGGCAGCATATCAATGTCCTTCACAAAGCAATAAAGGACATCTCACAAACTTTGTGAAACTCCAGGAGACAAAGAGCACAGCTGAATCACGATTTGAACACGCTGAAGATAACATGGAATCTCTCCCATGAGAGACAGAAGGGAGCTTGAGAAAAAAATTTGCTCAACAACAACAACAACAACAGGCTGAACAACATTAGGTGTTGAAAACTTATTAAAACATGGAACTCTGTATAGCAAGAGAAATACCATTTGAATGCAGGTGCCCACCAGGAAGATCAGCACACATAGAGAACAGCTGTGGCTCTTTGTTGCAAGTGTGGATGCTGAGGCTTGGAAAAGGGAGGTGGGCAAGTCCATCTTCTCCAACAGTCCGGGCCCCATGCCCAACACCTGCAGCCTGGAAGGGCTCTTCAAGCTCAAGGAGCAGCATGAGAGCCTGTCCACTTTCTACCCAAGGGACAAGTTCAATCTCCCCAGCCAGCCTGACGTTGTCCTGAACTAGGCACTGCCCAATGATACCTTGCACAAAGAATTGTGAGACAAGCTGGCTGTGTATCTGGAGGTGCTGGAAAAACCAGTTTTGATGGGGTTGTGAAAGGCTGAGGTTCAAATAAGAACCAGAGTACTAAAGACTACCTGGTGGATAAAAAAGCTCAAGAAATCCAGCACTTAGCCAACACTCATGATGCACAGAGCTTCTTTACAGCCACAAAGACCCTCTTTGGGCCAATAAATCATGGCATATGTCCCCTATACTCAACAGACAGTACCACACTTTTAAATGGTAAAGAAGCTATTGCACTGCGCTGGAAAGAACATTGTGAGCATCTCCCTAATCGCAACTCCCCTGTACTGCTGATGTCCTTTCACAAATTCCACAAAAACAAATTAGAAATGTGCTTGCAGTATCTCCAGATGTGGTTAACCACATAAAAAACAAACAAAGCCAGCGGACCTGATGGGATACCTGCCAAAGTCACCAAAGTGGGCAGAATTGAACACAACAACTTCACAAGCTCATCGAAAAAATCTGGGAGAGGACTTCCGATTTCCTGCTGCGGGAAATGGCTGCCTCCCACATGAACAGACCCCAGCCGTGCCAGTAATTCAGGGTTGATATGGGGGTAATTAGCCCTGGCAGACTCCCCAGGGTGGGGGAAGACTGCCTCACAAACCCGCAGATCGTCCATGATCTGTCAGCTCGCATCAAGGTGTGAGCAGTAGGGACGCTGGGTCTAAGAGCACAGCACGGCTGGCACTCTCCAGAGCCACTCCTACACGCAGGAGACACCTGTTTTTTAAAATAATAAGATTTTGACAAAAAATAGGCATGTTCCAGATGGAGGAGAAAAAAGAAGAAAACTACCAAATTATACAGTCGTTGGATGCTGAATTTTGGACTTCAAATTGACTCTCATCTTGAAACGTGGATTAAGGAGGTGAGCAACCACTATCTTTCCATACTTGTTATATTACATCATGATTTGGCGAAGCTCAGCCAGAAAGAATTTAATTACTTAAACAAAACACAAGAGGCGAAAATTATAATTGAATGTATGATACACAGCCCTCAAAGGAGAACTTTAATGAGAATTAGAGCTGGCAAAACAAGATCAGATATGGCAGCTTGGGCTGAAGACGGAAACAAAATGGTGATCATTATTGAACAGTTACAAAAAGAAAGGAATTCTTATGGAAAAGAACTCCTTTGGACTTGGGGTGTACTTTGTTCTAAAATACATCTGCTTGTATGGATTATTTTATACATGATTGTGGACAGAAATTGTGTACAGAAGGACAGAGAGTGCTGGATCCCTCTTCTAGGGCCCGGAGGAGCTGGGGGGGGGGGTTCCTTTTATTCTTGGAGGAATTTAAATAATTCTCACATAATATACAGCTGGGAAACATGCCCCACAATACAGCATTATATACAGACATATATGGACATCAACTCATTAAGAGACATCAGAGAGAACTTGTTGACTTGCCATTTATAAACTCTATTTTTGGAACGAAGCCCAGTGCCTTTAATGAGAACTTGACGAACAAAGGAGATATAAGAGGACTGAACACCAATATAATTGGACAGAGAATAAGATGGGGGAATGCCTCCTGTGTGTTAACATTGCAAAAACTTTGCTACAGAATATGTGAGCCACAGAAACGACGACTGATCAGACTGAGAATAAGGATGGATAATATTAGTTTTGAATTTGAAAAATAGCCGAAAACGCAGAGACATGAATGAGGACGATTATCTCTAGACATCTGGAACATGGGAAGTCCCGCCCAAAATCTTTATAATTGGAATATATAATTGGTGGTATTATTGTAATTTGGACTGATTTGATTTAATTTGTCATTAATTGGAAGATTGTTATTGAAAATGAATAAAATTTTAACAACAAAAACAAAATCTGGGAGAGAGAGGAGATTCCAGCAGACTTTAGGGATGCCAAAAACATCAATCTTTTAAAAAAGATGACAGAATGGACTGCGGAAATTATCAAAGCATCTTCTTATTAGCTGCAACCAGCAAAATTATTTGTAAGGATCTTGGCAAACCATCTCCTAACTATATCCAAGGATACACTTCCTGAATCCCAAAATAGTTTTCAACCTTCTAGGGGGACAGCAGATATGATTTTCACTGCTTGACAGCTTCAAGAAAAATGCAGAGAGCAAAACCAATCTCTGTATATGGCATTTATTGACCTGACTAAGGCCTTTGACACTGTAAATTGCACTCCCCTATGAATTGTGCTTCTGAAAATCAGCTGCCCAGATAAATTTGTGAACATCCTTTAGCTCCTCCATAATAATATGATGGTGGGTGATCCTTCACATTGTTGAAGGGAAACTCCCCACCAGGGTAGAAATCATATATTGAACAGATGGAAAGCTATTTAATCTGAGCAGGCTGAAAGCAAAGAGTAAGGTTACCGCAACTTCCGTCATAGAGCTTCAGTATGCTGATGACAACGTAGTGTGTGCACGCTCAGAGGATGACCTTCAAACCATTCTAAATGTCTTCGCAGAAGCTACCAAAAAGCTTGGCATATCGCTCAACATCCAAAAAACCAAAGTGCTGCACCAACAAGCACAAAACAACCCCTCTGCAGCGCCACAAATCGAACTTAATAGTGTAACGTTGGAAAATATCAATCACTTCTCCTACCTAGGCAGTTATCTTTCCACAAGGGCCAACATTGATGCCGGAAATCCAGCATCACCTGAGCTCTGCAAGTGCAGGTTTCTCCTGATTGAAGTGCAGTGTGTTTGAGGACCGCGACATTTGCAGGAAAACCAAAATGCTTGTTTACAAAGCTATTGTACTAGCAACCTTACTGTATGCTTGTGAAACTTGGACCACATAAACTCTATCTCCAACTCCTCAAAAGATTCCATCAATAGTGGTTCCAAACAATTTTACACATCACTTGAGAAGACAAGTGAACTAATATCAGTGTGCTGGAAGAAGCAAAGATCACCATTGTCAAAGCAATGATTCTTCAATGATTCTTCATTGGACTGGTCATGTTGTTTGGATGCCTAATTATCATTTTCCAAAGCAACTTAAGAATTGAAAGTGAAATACCAGTGAATAATAAGAGGTTTAAAGATGCTCTCAAGGCAAATTTTAAAAAATGTAGTATTGAAGGGGACAGGTTAGGTTACCCAAAAACCTGTGTAGTCACCCCCCCCCCAACCAGGCCTCAAGACTTTTAAATTACAGCAAAGCTAATGCTAGCTAATGCTTTTTTAGCTACTGAATCCTCAGAGAAAGTAATTTAAAAGTCTTGAGACCTGGTTGGGGGGGGGGTGACTACACAGGTTTCTGGGTAACCTAACTTGTTCCCTTCAGTATAAGCACTGATAATTGGGAAACACTGGCCTGTGAGTGTCATGTGACAAAGATGAGAGCAGAAGCAGCAAAGCAGGCTGGGAAGTGCTGGGACTGCACAATCATTTGGGCCTACTAAAGTTATTCAGGCCTAACTGCTAACTGCTGAGTCACTCTGACATGTGACTCATTCTCCTTATAAGTGGCGGCCATTTTCTCTCTGTGTTCTCAGTAAGATTTCCGTCAGAGTCAGTATGTAATCTCAGTTAAACTGTTTGGAACCATGTTGTTTATGAAGAAGCATATTTTAACTCAATAAAGCTCTTATTCTTTCACTTTAAAACTCTACATTATTAATTTACGCTGCGTGTCAGTGAGTGCTCCAATTGGAGAACAGCCTTTTTACCAATGGTGCTGTGGACTTTGAAGAAGCATGAACTCAGGGGGGAAAGGAGAAATAAGCTAAGAGGAAGCAAACCCTCACCTTGATCAACTCCCACACAGAAACATATGTCCCCACTGTGGAAGGAAGTGTGACTCCAGAATTGGCCTCCACAGTCACTTACAGTTAAGGCCATGTTAATGGAAGACTATATTGCAGTAGTACTTCTGGTTACAAACTTAATTCATTCCAGAGGTCCGTTCTTCACCTGAAACCGTTCTTAACCTGAGGTACCGCTTTAGCTAATGGGGCCTCCCACTGCCACTTCATCCTGAAACAAAGTTCTTAACCTGAGGTACTACTTCCAGGTTAGCGGAGTCTGTAACCCGAGGTGTTTGTAACCCGAGGTACCACTTATTTTTCTATTTTTTATTAGTTTTATTAGTTTAATTATGCAATCTGTTTGGCTGTCCCAGGGGTGGGTCCTAGCCAACACAATGTCTGGTAAACAGAAATGGTAGGCGTGGTAAGTCACTATCAATGATCACTAAAATGGAGGCAGAATGCCTTTCCATAGTCAATATCCTCCAAATGTGAGATAATGGGTACTCTGAACATTGCAATAGGGTGCTCCAAGCACAGCAGCAGACAGAACAGTTCTTCCAGGATAATGAACTGTTTCAATGATAATTCTTCATCAGATAGCAATAATATACAATGAAATCTATTACATTCCAATACAAAACAGAAATTGAAAAGACAGGCCTGCAATAAACAACCAATAATAAATACATACCAAATAAACTGTCCCCAAAGGTACATCAAATGGCTATGGATCAGCAATCACTTAAAAGTGTAGCAAACTGATACTGTTGGCAAAACCCTAGTAGCATTATAAAGGCTACCCACAGGTGCAATGAATCACATCAAATTTCAGGAAATTTAAAGATACAGTATCCAAAATCTAGCAAAGAGAATACAAACAGTACCCATCTTGTCAGAAAACTTAAATAAAACAATTGAAATCTAATTCAGTATTCCACCCCCCCTCCCCGGGTGCAAGGATTTAAATAGGTATATCAGTCTGGTTTCTTGTTGGTGCAGTAATTTGACATGGTCTCTCCTCACGTCAAATTTTCTCTGATTAACCCATCGGACCGTGTAAAGTAGGTCTGTATCTGCATGATGGTGTTTGTGACTCCATGCACATATTATATATCTTCTGTTTATGAATTTTGAAATAGTATAATGTTATAAAAATATTGTCAGTATATTATTAGCCAACTTGTTGTTTGTTGTTTAGAGTGTTCTGTTTTGGAACATGGGATTTTCTTTGGTGTATAACACAATGTCTGGGGGAAGTTCCACAGGGGGGGATGCATTGGGATACCCAATCTCAGTGATCGGGGCAGGAGGAGGAGTTACTCAAGGGCCAGACCATGTCATTACCAAGGAGGCAGGTTTAGTCATTGCCTCCAGGTCTGGTCCTGACTAGAAGGATACAGGTATCAACAAGGATGTCCCACATGACCTTAAGGTGCTGCTGTGCAATGCCAGGTCAAAATTCATAAGACCACTGCCATCCATAATTTGAACATGGATGGAGGAGTTGACCTGGCATGTATAACAGAAACTTGGTTAGACATAGCAGATGTTCTTGCTCTTGCTTGTCTACCAGGTTTCTCTTATGCACAGCAACCCAGGGCATGTGAGTGGGAAGGGGGGTGGCAGTGATTTTTAGGAAATTATTAGTTATTATCAGGTGTTCTATTAGGGAGAGAAACCCAGTTTTCTGAGTGCATGTTCTAGAACTTGGGCAATAGGAGCAGTACAGCATTCCTATTGTGGACCTATCTCCTCGCTGCACCAAGGATTCCCTGCCAGAGCTGCTTCGGGTCATGACACATGTTCTCCTGGAGACGCCTAGTTTGGTTGTCCTGGGGGATTTTAACATCCATGCCGACATAACCTTACAAGGGGACTCTCAGGACTTCATGTAAAGCATGGCCTCCATGGGGATGTCCCTGAATAAGTTTGGCCTGACTCATAGCCATGGACATGCCTTAGATCAGGTGTTTTTACCTCTGTGGACGTGGGTGACCATGGCACTAAGTTTCAGTGGAACAAAAGAAGTGCCATGGTCCCCTACCAGTGCCATGGTATCAGTGGTGTAGCGTGGGTTATCAGCACCCGGGGCAAGGCAAGTAATTTGGCGCCCCCTAACCCGCACGCCTGGCACACACACCCCCTCCACAGTGGGCGGCGACCCGGCAGCTCGGATCGGATTCGCACAGCAGTGAGAGAGAGAGAGCGAGCCAGGTAGGGGCAGAGAGCTGCGAGTGCGAGCGCGCCCCCCCCCAGATGTTGCGCCCAGTGCGGCCGGGCCCCCTGCACCCCCCATGCTACGCCACTGCATGGTATATGTGATCTGACAGGCAACTTTTATAAGAAATTTTCTGAAACACTGATCCACCATATCAGTAGGTTGCTTAACAGCACTCTAACAGGGGCAAGGCTCCCAAGATCCTGGAAAGAGTTTAGAATAATGGTAATATTGAAATGAGGCAAAGATTAAGAGACTCCAGAATCATATATAGGCCCATTTCATTGGGCAGGATCCTAAAATATTCACTGGCACTTTAACTAATAGATTGGCAAATGCAGACCAAGTAGGTTTTGCTAAACATAGATATATAGCAGAACCCATACATAGGCTACCACATGCAGTATATTGTGGGAAACTGTCGAGGAATCAAGGTGTGATTTCTTCGTTAGATGCTCTTTCGAATTATTTGTATCTACTCCTCTCTGAAATGAACTTTGATTACAGTTTCATATCAGCATTACATTATCAGTATACTAGCAGCAAGGCAGCAGTTAAGAGTTAATGGGCAGGACTCCTTCCACATTTGATGCACATAAAGGTATTAATCAAGTCTGCCCTCCATCACTGTTCCTTTTATTGCTAGCACCTGAACCACTTGCAAACACTATTCAAAATAAGAACAAAATCAGCTGCATTTTTATTTTACAGAATGACTCAGATTTACTAGAAAAGTAGAGGCAAGTTCCACCAGCATAGAGATAACACTGTGGCCCAGTCCTCCTGATAATTGCTCCCAGCAGTTTCATTTAGGTGTTAAATAGCACTGGGGATAATGCAGTACCTTGTGGCACCCCTAAGCTGCCAAGATGAAGATATTTAGTGGTCTTCCAATGCTTTTCTCTTCTACCATTCATGCGGGTAGCAGTGGAACTACTGTAAAACAATGCCTCCAGCTTGCAGCTCATGGAGATGGTCCTGGAGGTTGCCAAGTTGCTAAGAGATTCAAAGTCAGGAGGCACTCCCTCTGCCTCTTCCTCCAAGGAGGCTAACTGCCAAGTATAAGGTTGCCAGGTCAGGAGCATCCTAGACCCTGATGTTTTTGTCATGAGACAAAGGTTATTGAGAGCAGAAGAAGCAGTAAGGCCTACAAGGCCTACACAATCATTCAAGCCTAGAACTGCTGTTAACTTTTAACAGCAAACTGCTAAGTCACTGTGACTCGTGACTCATCTTGGGTGGTGAGTCATTATCCCTATAAAAAGTAGCCAGCCTCTCTATGGGTTTCAGTCCTTCAGTCCGGTTCAGAGTGTCAGTATGTTCCTGTGTATAATTGTTGCAGACAGAGTGGCTCCAGGACTCCAATTAATCACTAAGACTGTGCCTCTGTGAAGAGTCAGATAGCTGCTATGAGCACTCTGTGTATGCTCTTTAACTATACTGAAGAAAATAAACTTGTTCAGAAACAGCAAAGTTTTATTCTGTTTATGAAGAGGACTCTGCGTGATTAATTTACCGCTGAGCGACAGTTTTCAGGGTCCAGACCCGAGACCTAGGGGAGCCCCCTAGTGATGTTTTAGGGTGGAGGCCTTGGGGACAGAGATTAATTGGAAGAGGGGAGTGGAGGAGAGCAGTGCTCTCACCCAGTTTGGAGATTCAGGCCCTCCACCTAGCACCAGAAGGAAGCTAGGCAAATATGGAGACTTCAGGACAGATCTGCAGTTCTGGCAACCCTAGTCAGGATGACTGGCACCAAATCAGTGCCAAAACCCAGCCTGAACCCAGACTGGCATGAGTCCAGATAATCTGCTTTTTGGAAATGTGCATGTAACTGAGAGACTGTCACCCTCTCAAGTGCCGTAAGCAAAATGCAGTTATTAGGGACTGGGTGGTAGTTGTCAAACACCTCAGAACCTATGGGCACTCAGTGTTTTAACTGAGAGAGGGAATGGAGCAGGGCTCTCAATGACTTTGCCCAATTTTAGCCAAATTGTGCCCTACCATAGCTTTCTAAACACAACAGCTTGGGGGGTCAGAGCAAAAGGCTGCCCTCAGCCAGACCTCTCTGTAAATCCAGATCTAGCAAGCTCTTACTACAAAGAAAACAGACATCATATTTTGGCTGAAACAACTTTGCAAAATCTCTTCTGGTATATATTTTTGTTATTATTATTCCGAAGGATATTTTATTTATCTGAGAGTTACTTATCTCAAGGCTTAGCAGGTAGGATCATGAAAAATACAATTTTATAAAGCTAATTAAAAATACTCCCACAATTTCCTGAACCCACCATGATGCCTTATAAAACAGAAGGGCTCTTAAAAAATATTTTGTATATTATATATATGATGGCATTCTATTCAAGGAGCTGAGCACAGCTCAAGCTGAAGCTCTGGTGAACCTTTGGGGGAAGCATGCTCCATCAACGTGGAGGAGCAAATTCACAGGTAACAGGAGATTCTGTGAAAGGTTGTAGGAAAGGTTGTGGACCCTCTAACCCATAGGCAAAATGTGGCCTCACTAACGCCAACCCTTACTGCCCTGGCTCTTTTACCCAGCTGGAGTGTTGCTGAGCTGGGGTAATGCCTCCTGTTTGCCTAGAAAGGAGTGTATATGTGAATAAATCTCTGGCTTTGCATGGCTACAATGTACCCTACCAGGGCCTGCCCAAGACATTTTGGCACCTGAGGTGGTCCACAAAAGGTGTGTCCCCTCCCCACCTGAGAAGAAGGGGTGCGTGAAGATCAGGTGAAGTCAGGAACAGGTATGCAAGCGGGTCAGGAGGTCAGGCAGGAAAGCAGGACAAGGTTCAGGCAGGAACCAGCAACCAACAATGTTGCTCCCGCAACTTGGTACTGGGGCTGGCCGGCTTTTATCTGTCCCAAGGCATAGGGCAGCCCCGATCCTCTGGTGACTCGCCTCTCCTGGTCTGGAGGCGAGCACTCCTCCTGCAGGAACTTAGTTCCCTCCGCCTCTCTGCCCTGAGCCTCTGCAGCTCAGGAGAGGCTGGCGGGTTACTGGACCCAAAGGCAACCTCAGCCTCCCCTGACGGGGCTGGGAGTGGAGCACCTGCAGGCAGTGGGTCCTCTATCACCTCAGGAGCCAGAGCAATTTGCTAATGCCTGCAGCTGAGGATCCAACACAGGTGAGGACCCTTCAGGCTCATGCCCCAGCCCCAGCTCAGCTGGTTCTGGAGATGGGGAATCCTGTGCAGGCTGGGATCCCTCAGGTTCAGCATCCAAGCCCGAATCCCAGGCCATCACACCATGTGTGGTGTGTGTTATTAACTTGATCACCTTTGTCATGAATGGCAACTATGGTTATGCTATATATGTGTAAAGCTTTTAATATTTATTTATTTACTTATTTACCTACCTACCTTACTTACCTACCACCTTTTTCTCTAAGGAGCTCTAAGTGGCATCCATCGTTCTCCCTTCCAACATTTTATCCTCACAACAACCCTGTGAGGTAGGTTAGGCTGAGTGAGGGTGACGGGCCCAAGGTCACCAGGTGAGCTTCATGACGGAGTGGGGATTTGAACCGAGGCCATGATTCTGACAGATTCAAGTTGAGTACACAATGGACAGCTTGGTCTGATTCTGTGGGATCAATTCTGTGTGTGTGTGTGTGTGTGTGTGTGTGTGTGTGTGTGCAGTTGTTTGCCCAATCACATGCCTTCTTAGCTGAAGGAGCTGACCAGGTGGGTCATGGGTATGGTGCCTGCCTCCCTTAAAAGAAAACCCAACTTGGATCATTTCCCTTCTCAGTAAGTCAATTGGCAAGGGCCTCCTTTTCTTCCTACCTTTGAAAAGCAAGCACACCAGAAGATGTGGAAACAACTTAAAATCCTCCTTTCTGTCACTGGCTACTTCTGTGGTGCTGGGAACATGATTGTGATATCTTTTCAATCAGAGCAGAGGGGTAAGCCATCAATCCATGGCTTGCAGCAGAAACAAAACAATAGTCATGTATCCCATTGGAAGCTAGTAGATACATCATGAAAGCTTGCAGAATAATGTATCTGTAAAAATGATCAAAACAAAATAAAAAAATTCCTTCCAGTAGCACCTTAAAGACCAACTGAGTTAGTTCTAGGTATGAGCTTTCGTGTGCATGCACACTTCTTCAGATGTGTATCTGAAGAAGTGTGCATGCACACGAAAGCTCATACCTAGAACTAACTCAGTTGGTCTTTAAGGTGCTACTGGAAGGAATTTTTTTATTTTGTTTTGACCATGGCAGACCAACACGGCTACCTATCTGTAACTGTAAAAATGATGTATCTGATGAAGGAGACTTTAACACACATACACCACCACCCTGATCTGGGTCTTCCTGAGTAAACTTACACATAATTGGGCTGTAAATTAACCAATGTAATGCTAAAGGGAAATGAATGTTCATCTGTGACTTTTTAAATGCTGCTTGTGTAACATTTGGGGAAAGCCATTGCTTCTGATTTTTTCCTTATTGTCCATTTTAAGCAACAACAAGGAACAAACACACAAAAATCTATCAAGAAATACTCTTGTACAATCTATACTGCAATGACTAACCAAGCTTTTGCACACTTCTTCCTCGCTTTACTTGGGCCATGAGTTGGGATGGGGATACAGTCTGAGGATAAATTTTGTTTCAGTTCATGCTTAAGGACAAACTTGGCTAATTCGCACTTTTGGAAGCAGCATGCAAACTGAAACACAGCCATCCTTCAAAATTTGCACTTCTTTGAATTTTGCAGTTCTCCAGCCAAGTAATGTGTACAAATATGCACATACTAGGATAAAGTATAAATGCATATATTAGCAAAAATAACATACAAAAATGCATTATATTTAGGAAAAATGTGCTCCAAAAACATGTATACTTGTAGAAACCCACACTAAAATGCTGGTGATTTTTTTGAGGACTTTTTTTTTAAAAGAAGAAGATGCAAACTGATGTGGAAATGAGAATTGAACTTAATATTAGAAACATGAGAAACCGAGAGAAATTGAAAGTGATATATTTGCCCATGCCTAAAGCTGAGCTTCTAAAGTAGTAAAAATAGTAAAAGTAGTAGTAGTAGTAGTACTAGTAGTAATAGTAGTAGTAGTATTAGTAATAATAATAATAATAATAATAATAATAATAGGTGATGCTAGTTGATGACAACTTTTTAAAGGTCATGGGGGAAATATCTCTGTGTCCTTCTATGAACTTTATTTCTTAATGGTTCTCATCTTCTCTTTTTCCTGATTTTCTGCTTCCCTCAAAATCAGTGTCAGAATTAATTAAATTATGTGATCTTATACATATTGTCTAAAATGTCTCTTCCTTTAAAAAAGCAGCAGCAGAAGAAGCAGAAGAAGAAGAAGCTGTCCTTTCCTTGATGCTTTTCTGCTTCACTTGTAATAAAGAAAATATCTTAGCTAGTCTTTTCTAGTTGCTTGGCAACCCCGATTGAAACACACACATACATACACGCGCACACACACAGTCTGGACAAAATGTAACCAATTCAAAGACAAAGCTAAAGATTTTGGTGACATGTGACCCTTGTATGAAAAAGGGCAGTCTTAAAAACGTCCCTTCTGTCTTTTGCTCCTGACCAGTGTGGGGTGAGAAGGGGCTCCCCCTTCACTCTCTTACACCAATAAATATGGATTAGTGAAATACTTTTTTCCCACAGTGCTGAAAAGATTGGATTGATCTTTGCACCCCATTTATGTACCATCCTGACAAGCGGCTAAACAAAATTAACAGGGAAAAGTCAAAAGGAGGGAACCCGAAGATTCTGGAGCCCCTTGCCAGGACAGGAGGAAGAGGGAGAAATTTCGCTTGACTAAATTTGAACCTTCCATTTGAACCTTTGGGGACGGTAGAAAGGGGAGGAGGAAAATGCCTCCGGTAAGGAGAAACGTTTGGATTCCACATTATTTCATCCAAATCAGGGTGGTGGGAAGGTTGCTAAGAATCTCAATGTTATTGTTCCATGGTAGAATCTATAACTCTGGGCACATATTCCAGAGGATAAGATGTTTTCCTTCCATTATAGTAAAGCCCATGTAGAATCATTGAGTAAGTCGAAACTTCTGCAGGCGCCAAAGAGTTGATTAGGCCATGATCCAGCTAAAGTGAGTTGCAAAGCCTTCTTGAAGATTTTGGAGCAGCCTTGGAAAACAACATTAAATGCTTTCATCCATTCATCCAAAAGAGATCACTGAGAATTTGGTGAGTATTTCTTAGGAATGTTCCCCTAGAGGCCTCTGTGGCCTTTCTGGTTGCCTTCAGACTGCCAGTATTATGCAGCAGGGATGCAAGTGCATACCAGAAACCAATACAAGCTGATTAAAGCACTATGTTGCCCAGGTGCCATAAATCCACTTTAAAGCCATAGCCACCTCCCCAAAGAAAAAAGCATACTTTTGCGGTTAGGAATGTGGTGGGGAAAGGCATTAGAAAGCATAGAGTGAACAAGTGATTAATGAAAAAATTCCTTCCAGTAGCACCTTAAAGACCAACTGAGTTAGTTCTAGGTATGAGCTTTCGTGTGCATGCACACTTCTTCAGATACGAAGAAGTATCTGAAGAAGTGTGCATGCACACGAAAGCTCATACCTAGAACTAACTCAGTTGGTCTTTAAGGTGCTACTGGAAGGAATTTTTTTATTTTGTTTTGACCATGGCAGACCAACACGGCTACCTATCTGCAAGTGATTAATGGAAAGACATGTAAGTGATCAGTGAAAACAGGACAAATGATCATTGTCATATAACACTGCCCCACAAACAAATCAGGACGGATGCTCTATGAAGACTGACCTCTGTGCAGGCTTTGTGCAGGCAGGTCAGAGCACCTGGAGAAGGCCTGTGTCTCACACACTAGCTTGCTCTTAGCTAGTTCCAGATCAGCACTCCTTTCATGCAGGCCCTGAAACAACTCAGGCTTCCCTGTTCTTCCAATCCATCAGAGCTGCTTTCTTCCTGCTCACACCCTCCTGTTTTTCATCTTTCTTTCTTTTGTTTAAAGTGTTGTTTCCCTTCTTTCTAATGTAGTTTTAGCATAATTGTAAGGGGCAGTATTTTATTATATATGTCATTCCAGAAAACATTCTCAGCACCCTGAACTACAGCTTCCAGAATTCTTTGAGGGAAGCCATGGCTGCTGAAAGTGGTGTCATGGTGCTTTAAACATGTGTTGTGAATGTGGCCCAAGTCCAGGAGGACACCTGGATGAGAAATGTGAACATATTGGGGACAGTTTTTGACCAGAATAGCCCCATAACATGAACTCTCACCACTTCCCCAAGCAGGACAATATTTAGTTGGCGTGTGAATATTTGGTTTGGGGGAATAGGAGCAGGGGTCTTGCAAGAACTCTCAGCACCCTGAACAAACTACAGCACCCAGTTTTGGAACAGGAAGGTGACAAATTGAAATTGCAGAGTTATGAGAAGCTTAAAGATAAGGTGTGAGACTGGTTACATTATTTTCAAATAAGAGAGGCCTATAACCAGGATAAAAAAGTGGGTTTCCAGGTGGAAAAATCAAAGTTAGAGACAGAATTGTTAGAACCCAATGCTAAGATATTATCAAGAATGTATAATTTGCTGTTGAAATGGAACACTGAGGAAGAAACGGTAAAATCAGCTATGATAAAATGGGCACAAGATATAGGATATAACATTATGTTTGCTGACTGGGAGAAGTTGTGGACCACCGGGATTAAATATACGGCATGTAATGCCCTAAGAGAGAACATTATGAAAATGATGTACAGGTGGTACATGACCCGTCAAGCTTGCAAAAATATATCATTTGCCCGATAACAAATGTTGGAAATGTAAAGAAACAGAAGGTACATTCTTTCACCTTTGGTGGACGTGCCCAAGGATTAAGGCTTTCTGGGAGACGATATATAATGAACTAAAAAAGGTACTTAAGTACACTTTCCCTAAGAAACCAGAGGCCTTTCTCCTGGGCATAGTCGGCCAATTGGTGTTAAAGAAGGATAGAAATTTTTTTATGTATGCAACAGCAGCAGCAAGAATACTCATCGCAAAGCATTGGAAGACACAAGACCTACCCACTCTGGAAGAATGGCAGATGCAAGTAATAGAATATATGGAGATGGCGGAAATGACTGGCAGAATCCGAGACCAGGGAGAAGAGTTGGTGGAAGAAGATTGGAAGAAATTTAAAATTTACTTACAGAAATATTGTAAAATTTTTGAAAGTTAACGGCATTGAAATGAACTGAAGGGGTTCTAGCAACGAGGTTAAAAATAAGATTGGATGGATAATTAGACAAATAAATTGGATATGAATTTGCTGAATTAATTTGTAACAGGGATACAAAAGAGGGAGATGTGAGGAAGTCAAGAAAATAAGTGAATCAAAGATGAGAAGCAAAAAGAGGGATTTTTGTGTTTTTTCTTCTTTTTTTAAAATGTGTTTTTTCTTTTCTTTTTTGAAACTATTTTTTCTTTATTTTTTATGTACTTTATAATTTTGTATTTTTGTGTATTTGTTCTTGTTTTTTCTTATGTTTGTTGTCTTTTCTAAAACTTAATAAAATATTTATATATATAAAAAAAGAACAAACTACAGCACCCAGGTTTCTTTGGGGGGGAACCATGACTGTTAAAAGTGGTATCATGTATATTAAGAACACCCTCCAAGTCTCCCGATTTTCCAAGGACAGTTCTGGAATCACAAAGCCATCCCATCTTCTGATTTCATCCTGGAATGTTCCTATTTCCCCTGCCAATGTCACCTCCACTGAGCTCAGGGAAGAGGGTGAGCTGCCACTTGTCCCAAGCGATGACGATGGCAGTGGTGGCAGCTGTGGGGGGCACCCCATTGCCTCTCCGTGGCTGCTGCCACTGCTCTCCTGCCTTGGGCAGCTTATGGCAGCTGCTGGAGAGCAGGTGGGGAGGAGAAGGGGCTGCCACTGCCGAGGCCCCGCCCTTTGTGACAAACCAACTCTGAGGGGCAGGCAGAGGGCAGGGCCGCCCTGGCGGGGAGAAAGGGGGAGCAGAGTGGAGCACAAAGAGTCTTGATTGTTTTTAAAAATGCTTTGTGCATCCATGTCTAATCCTGCCCCTTTCTAAAAATTTATTTACAGTGGTACCTCGGGTTAAGGACTTAATTCGTTCTAGAGGTCTGTTCTTAACCTGAAACTGTTCTTAACCTGAAGCACCACTTTAGCTAATGGGGCCTCCCACTGCCGCCACATGATTTCTGTTCTCATCCTGAGGTAAAGTTCTTGACCTGAGGTACTATTTCTGGGTTAGCAGAGTCTGTAACCTGAAGCGTCTGTAACGTGAGGTACGACTGTATTGGTGGGTGTTTTTCTTTTTGTAAATTTACCAAAGAATAAACATACATTTGGGATTAAAGGGTTTTCTCAAGACTTTGGAGGGCATGTGTTCTGTGTCCTCTTGGTGTCGTGGTGGGGGCACTTGCCCTTCTTCTGATAGGAAATGCCTGGGGGAGGGGGACATACAAAAAAATGGGGGTTTATAGGATGGTCAGTTGTGGGGAGAGTGAGAAATGTCCCTGTGTTCATCTGAGGAACATTGGAAGGTAAGTGAGAATGTCGCCTAGAAGGGCCTTTGGTCTGATCCAGCAGGTTCTTTTTATATTTCCTTTGCAGCCCGAAGCATAAAGGCATCCTTTCTGCAGATGTAATTTCTGCAAATGAAATTTCAACCTGGAAAAAACCATGTATGACATATGAGAGCAAAGTAAATAGAGTGCTGTAACCCACCCTTCTACCTGCCTTTTAGGTTCCAAGTTGCTGGTGTGGACAGGAGAGGAAACCAAAATACTGGTCACCTGGGCCCCTGGTACCCAACCCACTTTATTTAGCCGTTGGTTGTTGTGTTTTTAAAAATCATTTCTCTTCTGGCACAAATCTCATTTTGGAGATCCACTGAAAACAATAATCAGATTATTCCAAAATCCCCAAGCAGAGGCAGATTCTTTTGGCAAGGTAAATAAAATAAATCCCACATGTGCCAACTTTCCCCCTTTCCTTCCTGACTTTGCCAGGAAAGAAAATAGGTCAAGAGGGAGGGGCCAGTCAGAAAACGCAACCCAGTGAAGTTATTTCCAGCCCCCCTCCCCCCCTTCTACTGATCCTTCCAAAAAAGCAGGACAAATATTTCTCCTCTAGAAGCAAATAACTGTTTTAGCAGAATGTCTTCAGTGCTGGAGTGATGGTGATGGCAGCAGAGACCAGCCTTGCGAAAACCCTGTAAGTTGGAGATTTTTTTCCAAACTGCTTTACTATATTTGCAGACATGTTAGAAGTTCATTTTTTCTCCATTTATTATCGGGGGTATCAGGAAGGGTTTCCTCAAGAGTACAGATATCATATGCACCTTTCACGAAGGAGAGTAGAAGTGCTGAAAGGGAAAATGGTGGTCAGAGTTAATTTAATAAGGATCATAGGAACATAAGAAGACCCCTCTCAACCAGGCCAATGGCTTATCTAGTCCAGCAATCCTTTCTCACAGGGTCCACCTGGAAGCTCTCAGGTAGGAACCAAGCACAAGAGCACTCTCCTCTCCTGTGGCTTCCGGCAACTGTTATTCATAAATTTTCCCAATCCTCTTCTAAAGCCATCCAAGTTGATGGCCATGCCTGGAGGGAGTTCCATGGTTTAACTATGCCACGTGTGAATCTTTCAGCATTCTGCTCATGGGATGTCTATGAGTTCTGGGGTTGTGAGAGAGGGAGGAAACTTTCCTCTATACACTTTCTCCATGCCATGCTTCATTTTATCTTCTATCATGCCACCTCATTTTTAGTTGACAAGAAATAAGCAGAGCCTCAAATATATAGCAGAACAGCCACGAAGAGCCAGGTTTTGTGAGGTTGTGGAAATAGCGACAGACTGAACTTTCAATTCAGGTCCCTGCTTGTATGTGAATCTTTAACCAATCACTCTGTCTCTGAACCTGATCTACCCCACAGATGATGATGATGATGATTTATTTGTAAACCCCCCCCCCTCCGGCTGGGTTTCCCCAGCCACTCTGGGCGGCTTCCAACAAAGATTAAAAATACATTAAAATGTCACACATTATAAACTTCCCTAAACAGGGCTGCCTTCAGATGTCTTCTAAATGTCAGGTAGTTGCTTATCTCTTTGACATCTGATGGGAGGATGTTCCACAGGGCGGGCGCCACTACTGAGAAGGCCCTCTTCCTGGTTCCCTGTAACTTCGCTTCTCACAGTGAGAGCTGATTGCAGGGTGGGGACCAAAGGGGGATGAACTACCCCAGAAGGAGCACTGCATGCCCCCCACCAGAGATACTACCCCTCCCATAACACCCTATGCACTCCAGAATATGCGTAATTAATAAATAATATTATTTAGGCCATGTGACATTATTCTTATTTAGGTGTTTCTTCTGGTGTAGAAAGAAAGATACACATTGTAGCTTGAATCAAAGTCAAATTGTTTTGTCTGCTCATTGGAACAATTTCACTTGAAATGGCTTGGTGGGATTGACATGTACTGTACTTTGGTTGTTTGCAGCCATGTTCAACTTGGAAATCAATAGAGCCACCTTTGAGTAAGGTTTACTTGAATACCACCTTTCTTGTGTCCTTTCTGCCTCTCTCTTTGTCAGTAATCTCAGCCTCTGTTGTGTTATAAGTCCGGTGGTGTGGCGGGGAGAGACCCAGTGTCGCTGGTGTGTCTGGTGGTGCAGATTACAAACATCTCCAAGGCTTGCCAAAGGGTTAAGGGCCTTAACAAAGGACTTTTGACTGAGCCTTAAGATGAATTACCCATTCTCTTCCTATGCCAGTGGACTTCCTCGTACTGTGTGTGTGCGTACCGTATATGTCACTTTTGTCTCCCCTGCAATCTCTCTCTCTCTCTCTCTCTCTCTCTCTCTCTCTCACACACACACACACACACACACACACGGAAGAGAACTCTTTCATCTCCTCTTCTGTCCCATGAAAGAAAAAGAGTGCAGAACAAATAAAGTTATGGGCTGTGGGCCAGAAGTGGGTTAGTTAGATTTTTTTTAGTGGGGTTGCTGACCTGTCAGAAGCTATGTTATTGAAATTGGTTTGGGCAGCTACTTTTAACTCTCCACTTCTTTCAGAAAAATGCTGTTTCCTCTTAGTTTTTACATCTTGTTGTTTCAATTTGATCATTGTTAGCTGTCCTGAGATGTACGAACATAGGAGTCAGACTTCTGGCTCACAATGACTAGCCGCAGCTCCGCAGGGCTTCAGACTGAGGTTCCTCCAAGCATCCATGTGGAGATGCCAGGGACTGAACCGGGGGAGATCCTGTATTGCAGGGGGTTGGACTAGATGACCCTTGGGGTTCCTTCTAACTCCACACTTCTACGATTCTATGGAAAGTAGAAGGCGCTCCACTGCTGAGCTGCTGTCCTTCACCTAAAAATAAGGGTGGGTCCAGTTAAAAAGCACAGGAAGTGGCCATATAGTATGTTGGAATGCTGTTGTATCCACCCTAATACCGTCTACACTGGCAGAGGCTCTCCCAACCCCACCCAGAGATGCCAGGGATTGAATCAGGATTTAAGGCAGATGGATTTAAGGCAGATGCTCTGCTATGGATCTAGATTCAGGTAGGTAGCTGTGTTGGTCTGACACAGTTGAAATATATTTTAAAAATTAAGTTAGTGCAAGGTTTTGAGAGGGTTAAGTCATGCAAGGTGTAGATGTGTGCTTTCCTCTGATGAAGGCCCTACATTTCTTGCAAAATCTTCTCCACCCCTTTTCCCCTTTTTCATCTCTCTCCTCCGCCCCCGCTTCCCACTTTTAAAGCGCTATGGTGCCACTTAGGATAGTCGTGGTTTCCCCCAAAGGATTCTGAGAGCTGCAGTTTAGCAGGGAACTCTGGGAAATTCAGGTCTGTGAGGGGAATAGGAGCAGGAAGTCTCCTAACCAATTCTCAGCACCCTGAACTGTTGTGTATTGAGTCAAAGGATTTTATATCTGTATTATTACTGTCTGTATTTGCATTAGGGTAAAGTAACTGCCTTTTGGTTCCAGAGGGTACAGCTACTATTGGTTCATTTAAGCTGCTGTATTTGGATCCTCTGTCTTATTGGTTGCCTCCAAAAGGCAGGACTGTGATTGCCTGATATTGTTCCCTTCAAAATGTATCCTTTCTAGCTGGTTCCCTGTCCCTATAAATGTAGCTCTCCCCTCCTCAAGTTTCAGTCTTGTTGCGTTAATAAAGAAGTGTTACTAGAGAACTGTCTCCAGCATATTATGTCAAGAGAGCTGAAATCACAAACCCCACGTCACAACAACTGGCGACGAGGATGGGATTCGGAATGCTGAGGAGCGGTTAAACGCAGCCCTGCCTCAGAGTCCGGATTGTAGCTAAGAACAAGACTCACTGGCCGGCTGAGAAGACGACCCTGCCCACAGGACAATGGAGAGTCCAAGGGTATTGGAGCCCTTCCAGCCATCAGAGCCCCACACGTGGGAAGACTACGTCGAACGCTTCGAGTTCTTCGCAGTGGCTCAAGGGATCACCGATGCCAGCAAAAGAAAGGCCACATTCCTGAGCTACTGTGGGCCTGAGACCTTCAAGCTGGCCAAGGCATTGCTTGCCCCAGCGAAGCTAAGTGAGACATCTCTCAAAGATATTCTTGCCTGCCTAACAAGCCATTTAGCGCCTACTGAGACCAAGATGGCCCGGCGGATGGAGTTTCATAAGAGGCAGCAGCGTGCTAGGGAGTCTGTATCTGCATTTCTAGCTGAACTGCGGAAGCTCGCTCAGCACTGCGACTTCCAAGATCTGGAAGAGACTCTCCTGGATCGGTTTGTCGGTGGTCTGAGCAGCAAGAAAGCCAGAAGACGCATCGTGGCTAAAGAAGAGGTTACCCTTGCTTCAGCCTTGAAGGAGGCCACCGCCACGGAGAATTATGAAAGAGAGGAGCTTGATGCCAGTCGCAGGGCCCCTAAACCACAGATAGAAGTTGCGCATGCCATGGACGAGCTAGAGGCTACTCCGAGCCAGAGCCCAGTCCGTGGGGTCGAGTCAGTGCGTCAGGCCTGCACAGTGCACAAAGATCACTGAGGCAGGTGCCCTGGTTGTGGCGGAAACCATGAGCGGAAGAGTTGTCGTTTCCGGGATGCTATGTGCCGGACGTGCGGAAAGACAGGTCACATCGCCAGGGTCTGTAGATCGGCGGCGTTGGGAGTGACAGGAGCACCTAGACTGGAGCATCGCAGATCGGCCACAGCAAACCATGTTCTAAAGGACTGCAACTACGTAACAGAGATCAACGGGAGGGTCGTGCAGTTTCCAGCGCAAGGCAAGGCACACGTCAAGGTGAAGATTGAGGGTCAGCTGTGCGACATGGAGGTGGACTCCGGATCTGGATTCACTATCGTGTCGGACCAGACCGCGAGGACATTCTTCCCCAGGGGTAAGTTGCCCCCTCTGGAGCCCTTCCCGGCAACTTTGCAGTCATACTCAGCGGGCCGCATCCATGTCATGGGAATGTGTGCCGTGAGAGTACAGTTCCGGGAGAAACAGGCGGTACTCAAACTGGTGATTGCGAAGGGCAGTCACCCCAGTCTCTTGGGCACTGACTGGTTTCCTGCCCTGGGACTGAGTATATCAGGGCTTAATTCAATCCAAACCGCCCCGAGATGAGCGAGGCATTATACAAAGAATTTGCTGGTCTCTTTAATGGAAAACTGGGTTGTTATAAAGGGCCCCCAGTTGACTTCGAATTGGACCCTGGGGTGGCCCCAATCCGACTCAAACCAAGGCGAGTGCCATTTGCACTGCAACCCAAGATCGAAGCAGAGCTGGATAAATTGGTCAAGCAGGGAGTTCTCTCACCCGTGGACTCCGCTAAGTGGGAGACTCCAATCGTCACGCCCCTTAAAGCAAATGGGGAAGTCAGGATCTGTGCTGATTACAAATGTACTATCAATAAGGCACTCAGGGGAAATTCATACCCCATTCCAGTCGTATCACATCTGTTGGCTAAACTGGCTGGGGGCAAGGTGTTCGCCAAACTTGACCTGGCACAAGCTTACCAACAGCTGCCAGTAACCCCACAATCAGCGGAAGCACAGACTATTGTCACACATAAAGGGGCGTTCAGAGTTAACAGATTACAATTTGGAGTTTGTGTGGCCCCAGGGATTTTTCAAGGGCTCATGGAACGCCTGTTAAGAGGTCTGCTGGGGGTCTTGCCATTTTTTGATGACGTTTTGATTGCTGGAAAAGACCCACAGGAACTGGTTGCGCGTGTCCGTGCAGTGTTGCTCAAGTTCAAGGAGGTGGGGTTGCAACTAAAAAAGGAAAAATGCAGTTTTGGGGTGCCAACTGTGGAATTCTTGGGGTTTAAAATTGATGCATCAGGCATCCACCCCACAGATGCTAAGGTTAAGGCCATCATCGAGGCACCACGACCACAGAACAAGACGGAGTTGCAGTCATTCCTTGGACTTATTAACTTTTATCATTCGTTCTTACCCCAGAAAGCTTCGGTAGCTGAACCATTACATAGACTGTTGCAGAAAAAGAATGTGTGGCGATGGGGGCAGGAGCAGCAGAAGGCTTTTGACTCCTTGCGAGGAATGCTGAGTAGCAGGAGCGTCCTTGCTCATTATGATGAATCGAAGCCGCTGGTCCTGGCATGTGATGCCTCTCAATACAGCCTGGGGGCGGTGCTGAGTCATAGGGAACCGGATGGGTCGGAAAAGCCCATCTCTTTCTATTCCTGTACGTTGTCGCCCATGGAGCGCAACTATGCTCAAATTGACAAAGAGGCGCTTGCAATTGTGGCAGGAATCAAAAAGTTCCATGATTATGTGTACGGTCGTCATTTCTCCATTGAAACGGACCACAAACCACTGTTGGGGTTGTTCAACCCGAACAAACAAACGCCACAAATTCTCTCCCCCAGAATGTTGCGTTGGTCTATATTCCTGAACAGGTTCCAGTACACCTTGACCCATGTGCCGGGGAAACGGTTGTGCCACGCTGATGCGCTGAGTCGATTGCCCCTTCCTGGCGGGAGCAATGAGGATCCTGCTCCAGCGGAGCACATAATGATGCTGGAAACACTTCCGGGGGCTCCTGTAACGGCTACTGATATTGCTGAGAAAACGAGGAAAGATGCTGTTCTCTCCCGTGTGCTCCCGTGTGCTGGAGGGGGTGGCCAGGTGGTCCGCATGAAGACAAATTCAGGCCTTATGCGACAAGGCAGCACGAGTTATCCATGCATAAGGGTTGTCTCCTGTGGGGAGATAGGGTGATCATCCCAGCACCACTGAGAAACAGGGTTCTTGAGACGCTTCACATGGGACACCCGGGAATGGTCAGGATGAAGTCGCTAGCCCGATGTTATGTGTGGTGGCCTGGAATGGACCAGAACATAGAGCAATGGGTACGAACATGCAAGGCATGCCAAGAGGTGCGGCCAGAAGTGGCCAGAGCACCAGTTCACTGGTGGGAGCAGTCCAGATCTCCCTGGAGCCGGCTGCACTTAGATTTTGCTGGGCCATTCCAGGGGAAGGTCTTTTTGGTTATCGTCGATGCATATTCCAAATGGTTAGAAGTGGCGATGGTCCCTAGCATGGCATCAGCTGCCGTAATCAAGGTGTTGAGGCAGCTGTTTGCAACCCACGGGTTACCTGAGACCATTGTATCAGATAATGGGGCAGCTTTTGTATCCCAAGAATTCAAGGCATTCTTGGCTGATAACTTCATAAGAGGGGTCACATCCGCGCCCTTTCACCCATCCTCCAATGGGCAGGCGGAGCGCATGGTAAGAACAGCCAAAGAATCCATTGCGCGCTTAATGGAGTGTAACTGGTCAGCTCGCATCGCGCGAATGTTATTTTTGCAGCATGCGACGCCGTGTACTGCGACGGGCAAGTCGCCAGCTGAGCTGCTCTTGGGTAGAAGATTGGTAACGGTGCTGGATTATGTCCACCCGGATAAAATGCCAAACCGTAATTCAAGAGCAAACCCCCAGGCTGAGACTGACACAACAAGGTATTTCACCCCTGAAGATCTGGTCTGGGTGAGGAACTATTCACGAGGTTCGCGGTGGGTGGCTGGTGTGGTCACCCGGGCTAGTGGACCTGTGTCCTATTATGTGACCTTGGAAAATGGACAAGTTTGGAAGAGACATATAGATCAGCTGAGGCGCCGGGCGCTCAGCAGGGAGGAGTCTGATAATTCATCCCTGGCTAACGACGCAGAGCTGCAAGACCAGACTGAAAATGGCCCAGAGGTGCAATCACCAGGGGCTTCAGCAAATGAACCAGGGTCTGCTAGTCCTCAGGATGACAAGGTACAGGTAGGGGACCCTGAGATGTCTGGGACTCCATCTGTTCCTGACGAAACCCCTATAGCAGCCCCCCTACCACAGGTGACACCCAATCCAGAACCGGCAACACCTGTTGTCAGGAGATCAAGTAGAAGTTGTAGGACCCCACAGTACCTGAGAGATTACGTCTGCTGTGCTCACTAGGGGGGGAGGGGTGTTGTGTATTGAGTCAAAGGATTTTATATCTGTATTATTACTGTCTGTATTGCATTGGGGTAAAGTAACTGCCTTTTGGTTCCAGAGGGTACAGCTACTATTGGTTCATTTAAGCTGCTGTATTTGGATCCTCTGTCTTATTGGTTGCCTCCAAAAGGCAGGACTGTGATTGCCTGATATTGTTCCCTCCAAAATGTATCCTTTCTAGCTTGTTCCCTGTCCCTATAAATGTAGCTCTCCCCTCCTCAAGTTTCAGTCTTGTTGCGTTAATAAAGAAGTGTTACTAGAGAACTGTCTCCAGCATATTATGTCAAGAGAGCTGAAATCACAGCTTCCAGAATTCTTTGAGGGAAGCCATGGCTGCTGAAAGTGGTGTCATGGTGCTTTAAACATGTGTTGTGAATGTGGTCCAAGTCCAGGAGGACATCTGACTGAGAAATGTGAACACACTGGGGACAGTTTTTGACCAGAATATCCCCATAACATGAACTCTCTCCACTTCCCCAAGCAGGGCAATATTTGGTTGGCGTGTGAGCATGTGTGGTGATACCCGATTATTATCATTTAAGGATATTTCTTGACCATCTTCGACATTGTATTCCAAGGTAGTGTCCAATCATTTGAAAAGCAGACATCAAAACATAAAATTATAGTACAGTGTAAAATGCAGGGGATAAACCTTTATATATGCAAAAGCAGGGCCATTAGAGAAAGCCAAACCATTTGTCCATTGAGCCCAGTGTTGTCTGTTCTGACTGGCAGCCGCTCTGCAGAGACTCCAGCAATGAAGGGTCGTGGCCACAGCACTTGCTGCTTCCTCATCCTTTTCCCACTGGAGATGCTGCCCAGGACTGAACCTGAGACCTGCTGCATGCAGGAGAGATGCTCTGGCTCCTCTGATGATATTTGGATTTAGGTAGTGATTTCAGGGTGTTCAAAGTGCTCAACTTAAATTTATCATGCTGATCCTTAAGATGAACCTGTTAGACTTGGCAATGTTATTTGCCCCATAGAGGTGTAGGACCTGAGCCCGAGAGACAAATTGCGACCTAAGGCCTGAATTCAAATTATTTAATAAATAAATAAATAAATTTATATACCACCCTTCATCCAATGATCACAGGGCAGTGGGCAGTATAAAAACACAAAACTACGTAACTTCATAGCAAAACAATCACCCCCACCCCAGAAACATTTAAAATACCATTGATTGTTTAATCAGCCAAAGACCAGAGTGAAGAAGAACATTTTCACCTGTCACCTAAAGATATGTAATGAACAGGGGCATCTTAAGCATATCCGGCACTGTGGTGCGAAGCTCCCTCTGGTGCTGCCCCCCCCCCCCCGTTTCCCAGAGTTTTTTAGGGAGGACGGCAGGGCTGCCCGCCTCGCCGCTTCGTGCCACGGGGGCCAAGGCAGACAGAGGCTCCGGGCACACGCTGCTTCAGTGTGGCATGGCGGAGGTGGGCGAGGGCGGTGAGCTATGCCGGGAGGCACCGAATCCAGCCTCTGCCTCTTCCCTGGCGCCCTCCAGAACTTGGCGCCCCTGCACCCTGCACTACTAGCCTCTATGGGTAAGACAATGAAGGCATCATGTGAGCCTCCTTGGGGAGACCATCTGATGAATGGGGAGCCACCACAGAAAAGGTCCCATCCTTGTGTTGCCACCCTCTTTCTTCCAAGGATTGGAAGGTTAAGCCTTTGTACTGTACTGTTTTGTAGAACACCCATGATTTTCTAACTAGCTGTGAGGACTAAACATTTTATTTTTTAAACAGACAAAAAAAACAAACAAATTACCAAACAAGCACAGGAATTGCTGCCCAGTTGAGTCATGTTGACATGTTTCAGCTTTGCGACTGCATCAGGCTAGGTTGCTCACAGCCCAGCAGTGCTGAGTCTCAGGTCTGGGAGCTGAATGTGGCCCTCCTTGGAACTTGCCCCAGGACACACCTCATTGCCAATCAGAAGGTCGGTGGTTCGAATCCCCGTGCTGGGGTGAGCTCCCGTTGCTCGGTCCCTGCTCCTGCCAACCTAGCAGTTCAAAAGCACATCAAAGTGCAAGTAGATAAATAGGTACCACTCCGGCGGGAAGGTAAACAGCGTTTCCATGCGCTGCTCTGGTTCGCCAGAAGAGGCTTAGTCATGCTGGCCACATGACCCGGAAGCTGTAGACCAGCTCCCTCGGCCAATAAAGCGAGATGAGCGCTGCAACCCCAGAGTTGGTCACCACTGGACCTAATGGTCAGGGGTCCCTTTACCTTTACCTTTAGGATGTGCCCTTGAACTCTGATGATGCTTCTTTCTTGCCTGGATGGAGGGTGTGTGTGTTTGTGTGTGTGTGTGTGTGTGTGTGTGTGTGTGTGTGTGTAGAAACCAGGCTACAAGTAAAATTTACATTTGTTGCTCTGCCCCATTTTTTTGCTCTCTGGTATGTGGCCCTTGGAAGGTTGTTCAGAACAGAATGTGGCCCTCAGGCTAAGAAAGGTTCCCCACCCCTGGACCAAGTTACTGGGCACCAATGTTAATATATTGTCTCTGGGAAGCATCTCTGTCCTGAGTTTATAATTCTGCAACTCCATTTGGGTACATTGCTGGATTGAAGCTGCCTTATACAGCCCAGACTGTTTTTCCACTTAGCCCAGCAAGTGGCTCCCAAGCATCTCGCCAGATCTTCTTGCTGGAGATGGCAGAGGTTGAACCTGGTACTTTATCCTTGTAAAGCAAATGTTCCATCACTGAGCTATGGCGTTAACTGGGCCCTTGATTGGCTGTCTCTTTTTCATTAGTTTAAGACATCTGGTGCTGTTAGAATTTCCAGCTGAGCATCGAAGGGTATGGTTGACTCAGAAAGCTCAGAAATGATATTGTAGTGTACCTTTGTACTTAAGCATTACCTGCATGAGTCCTTGCTTTCAAAAGCTGCGGGGACGAGGTGCCTGTGCCAAAAAACAGCAGATACATCATAATGGTAATTGCTCACTTAACTGCTGTGTATACGGTGTTATGTCAGATCATGCTACAAAAGGAATTCTGCTAAGCTATAAACAAGCAAGGTTAATACACTGCCCAACCAATAAGGTCTTGCAAGCACTCTTGTCTAGTTTTCTGGGTGTGCCTGTATGATAATGATGCACACAGAGACCTATGAGCTCAGCTAACTAGCCAGGCTAGAAGCCTTTGTTGCTCCTGCATGTAGTGTCTCATTTGGCCTGTACTCCACATTTTTCTATGCAAATCTTCAGGTGTGCACTAGCTGAACAAACATAATGTGTTAGCAGGCCTTTTGGCACCAGCTTTAGCGTGCTTGTGTTTTGTTTTAGCAACGTAGAAAGCTGCCTTGGACTCAGTGAGACCATTCGTCCATCTAACTCAGAATTGTTTGCACTGACTGGCAACAGGTCTCCAGGGTTTCAGATTATTTTTTTATTGGGAATGTATTCTGAAACACATTCTTGAAACAATAATAGTGTATTAGTGGTGGATTTATTCTGCTTTAGTTTGTTCTGTGATGCTTCCTCAAGGCTGCCACCAGGACATTTTTTTTCAGCTGGAACTAGCCAGAACCCAGTTCTGAGGAGAAAACAGTGCTCCAAAACCAGAGACACCCCCGTCTCCTTTGATCAGCAAAGTAGCAGACACGTGGTGTACAGTTCGTTGCTAGCTCCCTACCAATGTAACTTTAGCTCATTTAGAGCAAATCCAGTTTCCAGCAGTAAAAAATACACCATACAATATAACGCAAAAATGAAAGTTTTTATAAAAAAAATACAGTCCGGGGTGGGGTGGGGTGGTGGAGATAGAAGAAGGAGAATAACAGTAGACAGTAGATACAGGCTATCTCCAGAGCAAGTGTTGTAAACAGCAGCTGTGCTGTTCTGGTAGCTCCCTGACAAGCTCTCAGGTGGGCACGATTGACATTCTAAGAGAACAAGGGAGGTGTTCTTGGTGAGTTCATGGTGAGTTCCTGCACCTCTTTTTCTAGAAAAATAGCACTGGCTGCCACATTATTGCTGCTGATCAACTAAGGTTTCAGCGCAACAAAGGTGGGACAAGAATATGATGGACCATTTTTGCTCAGGATGGAAGGTTCTGTTAGTTCTGGTTTTCTCAGTTTCTCAATTTTCCAATCTTAAATTTGCTATTCCACATTTCTGCATAAAATTTTTTTAAAATACTCTTATGAAAATTAATGAGCATTTTAATGCAAATTTGTCTCCTTAAGCACATTTTTGTATGCAGTTTTGACTTATGTACACATTTTTTTTTGCAAGTAAGTACCCTGAAGATAAAACAAATTGTATGTTAATTTTACCATTATATTTATTTTTATGCACGATTTCACCTCATGTAATCACTTTTGTAAACATTGCTTGGTTGGAGAACTGGATCACAAAGTTCAGAGAGTGTGAATTCCAAAGGACAGCTGTGTTTCAGTTCACATGAATGTGAATTTGGTAGATTTCGCTTTAAATAAGATAAAAAGTAAGCTCTACCATCCCAATGGAATTTCAACAGGAAGTTACAGGTGTCCTTTTTATTGTGCATTCATGATTATTTGTGCTCATGATGGCATTGGTGAAGTTACATGCCACCCTGCTTTCAACACTGTTTGCATCTGCCAAAGTTTCAGGGCAGACACGGTTCCTTGGTTTCCAATCTGTCTGTGCTTTGTAGCTTCCTCCTGAAATCCTGTGAAGTGTTCCAGGGTTGCTGGGGATTTTTGGTCTCAGTTTCATTGCGCTGTAGTGCAAGAGTTCCCCTCTGAACAATAGCAATGTGGTGACATCAGGGAAGCAATGCAAAACAAGGAAAAAAGCAGAATGATGTGTGGACAGTCTAGAATACATCCACCACCAACACACTATTACTGTTTCAATCGCATCAGAAGAAAACAGAGCAGAAAACCAGCCTAGAGGGGCCCATAGGATGATTCTCTCTGCTTTCCCTCCTGTCTGCCCTCCCCCCCCCTTCAGAGTGGCTGTGGGTGGGGAAATGGGATTCCTCTGGGAGTTAAAGGTGGCAATACAGAACATGGAGATTTGACTCCATACCAGATTAAAATGTAATACAACTTGGAGGTGCCCCCGAAATCTGGGTGAGTTGCCGACAACAGTTGGGGCGGGGGGAGAAGACTGTGTGGATAACAGGTGAAATCCACCCCACCCCCGCTGTCAGTCCATCAAAAGATGGTTGCTTTATCTACATTCGGTTTCCTTCCAGAGATTTGCGAGGGAGCACTCTCCCCCCCCCCCACTCTAAGTCCTTTTGTCCATCCTTTGTAATGGAAAGAGTCCCCTCCTAAATCAATTCCATGACACTGTTATTGTTTCTCCACTAAGAGTTTTTAAACTTTCCCCCCTCCCGAGGTCAGGAATGTGGACAGTTGCTATTGGGGCGGTGGAGCCTGGGTGGTTGGGGGGGGTGTTGAAGGGTCAGCCTGTCTCTGTGGGTCATATGACAACAAATCCTTTTGAGAATATCTACCCTTCATCACTGCCAATATTGTCTTTTGCCAGCAGGGTCCTGGCACGGACCTTGAATGGCTCTAGCTTCGGCCTCTGTCCACTGCATCGGTCAGCATCTGGGAATGGACAGAAGGGCATTGTGTGTGAAAATAGCTTTGTTTTTGGTCACAGCTGCCCGGGTTTGGACTAGGACTGACCGAAGTCCTGGTGGGTGGGAGAGAAAGGAGGGAGAGGGGGGATTGGGAAAGTATGGGTCAGTGCTTCCTAGAGGGTTTTCCCACCCCTCCAGGCCAAACACTTCTGTGTCCAGACTTTAGAGAGCCTAGCTGAAGAATTTGGAAGGGGTCCTTCTCCCCTCCCCCCCTCCTTTCCCCTCTTTCTTTTAAAGTGATGGAATTTATTAGGGGCGGGAAGAGGATATAAAGAAAACTCCTCCCATTATTATTATTTTTTTAAAAAAACATTCAAAGAATTAGGCCAGATGTATAGAGGATCTGTAGAATTTAGAAACTTATGCTGCGAGTTAAATGAGGGATAAAACACCTTGAGCCACAAAGTACAATGAAGATATCAAACTGTCTTCTTCTTTTTAATTGAAGCAGTATTTTATGAAGAGCAAAGGGTTTTCGCATCAGATGGCGCAAGTCACTGTGAGAGTTTTCTGTGCGCCTGTAAGAAACCAGAAGAGTCTATCCTAAAGAAATGGAATATATAAAAAGACTAAAGGATGGAAGTAGTTACCCATCTTTCATACTTTCTTTTATCCTTTCTGAATCTTCTTACATTCAGCCCCATTGGATGTCTACAAGTTCCAGAGTTGTGAACTGTGTACCTTGCACCTGTATGCCTGCCTTGTTGTCTTCAGATATAGTGGAGGATGCTACCCAATTAAGGAGACACTGCCCTGTTGCTGGTCTTTGAATTATAATTCAGCCACCACTCCAGGTGGTGGAATTGGGGGTGGGAGTACAATATTGTCCTTTGCCATAAGGGGCAAAATGGTTTAGTGTGGTTATTTCCATGCTACAGACATGCCCCACTTTCCAGAGACCTATCAGGATGGCATTGACCTAACAGGTTTTACGCTGTCAATATAGGCATGTTAAATTGAATTCAAGATGTTGTAACTGTGAAGAGATTGTGAAAAATTGACTTCTCTTTGTTGTCCTGTTTACAATATAATATGGAGATATCTGGAACAGTATCTTGCCGTCACTGTTTTTCTTTTATTTGTAATCAAATCAACCAACAATTGATTCTTTTTAGCCAATAGCAATGGATATCTAGTAGAAAAGACATCTTCAAAGGTATGCCACAGGTTTCCCCCTGCAATACTTTGGCTTGTTTTACTGATCGCTGATAGCATAGATCATGGGCCAGCCCTGTTGCATCCATAAATGCTCATGTGTCCGCAGGGGCCTTCCCTGGCACTCCCTCAGGGGTCCCCTCTTGCCAACTAAAATTAGGGGGTTGTATCCATTGTTAGTCCTACTCAAAGTAGACTTATTAAATTAATGAACTTGTCTAATTAGGCTTCATTAATTTCAATGAGTCTACTCTGAGTACAAATTCTTTCAATACAACCCTAAGCTTGAAAGAAACATTCTATTATAGCTAATAGAATAGCTTGTGATTTTCTATGGTGTTTATTTACCTTTGTGTATTTAGAAAATTGGTTTCCCCTCCACTTTTGTATTTGTTAATAATTTGGAAAAACTGGGGTTTTTGTTTATGCTTTTAAAAAGAATAGCTTGTGATTATGCTTAGCTATGGTATGTGTATGTCATGCCCATGATAGTTTCTCTAGTTTACAAATCTTTTCAAAGACTCAAAATGGGTTGGCAACCCCTCACATAGATTTTGATATCCTGTACCCCATTGATCAAATTAATAATGTGTTGGATCCCCCTTCGAATAATCTCTACTCCAAACAAGCCTGGGTGCTTCCAGATTGGAGCTTAATGTTTAAAATGGGTCTGGAAGGGTAAATCAGGATTAAATGTTGGGGCAGAGGAGAGATACAATCTGGTATTTTGATACCAGTGTCATTGTGCAGATGATAATAATAATAATAATAATAATAATAATAATAATAATAATAATTAATACCCTGCCCATCTGGCTGGGTTTCTACAGCCACGCTGGACGGCTCCCAATCAAATATTAAAAACACAATACAGCATTAAACATAAAAAACTTCCCGAAACAGGGCTGCCTTCGGATGTCTTTTAAAAGTAGGATTGTCCTTGTCATCTGATGGGAGGGCATTCCACAGGGCGGGTGCCACTACCAAGAAGGCCCTCTGCCTGGTTACCTGCAACTTAGCTTCTTGCAGTGAGGGAACCACCAGAAGGACCTCGGTGTCTGGGCTGAATGATGGGGGTTGAGACGCTCCTTCAGGTATACTGGACCGAGGCCGTTTAGGGCTTTAAAGACGCATGAGCAGCAGTACCCATCCCACTTGGAAGCACCCTCTGTATATTGGATGGGGCTTTTCCAACTGATGTGTCTGTGTTCAGGTCTGTTGTGCAACATGCCACTGGTGTAATAATAGTGCATTAGTGGCAGAATTGTCCTGGACCACCCACACAACATTCAGATTTTCCAGTTGTTCTGTGCTTCCTCGGTGTTGCTGCACTGTTGCTGTCTTGAGAGATGGGCACTCTTGCACTTCAGCACAACAAAGGCAGGACTAATAATAATAATAATAATAATAATAATAATAATAATAATCTGGGATATCTGGCATGTGGAAAGTTACAGGATTTCAGGAGAAAGTTATGGGATGTGTTCCAATGCAGCTGTATGTTTGCCCTGAAACTTTTGCAGGTGCAAATAGTATTGAAGGTAGGATTTTATATAAATGCACAGTAAAAAGGATGCGTGGAAGGAGGCAGAGACTTTCTTCCAAGAAAGTCGTGACCAGCATTGTTTGGCCATGCTTCGATGCTTGGCATTTACTCAGAAATTTCGTTCCCCGAATTGTAATAATAGAACATCTTGACAATGTCATCCTCCTCAGATCATTATTCTCCTATGTTCTCCTCTGGCTTCTTCCTGGAATCACCATCATTTTTTGGAGAGGAGAGATCAGCAGAATTTACGTAACTGTAGGTTGCCTTGGTGCTTCTTTTCTGTTTATTTGAAGAGGCATTTCTGGTCCACCTGCATCTGAGCAACATATTTATTATTTGACGCTGCTTTTAAATGTACACAAAAAAGTGCACTGAGCATGATGGGAAAGGCGTGGGCTGCAACCTTTTCCCATCTTCAGCCAACAAATCATACCAATTAACATTAGAGCTTGCAACAGATGAGCCCCATGCCTGGTCCAGCAGGGCTCTTTGTATCTTGGATGCTTTGACCTCTTGAAATATGTTGTATAAATTGATGGAGAGTTACAAAACATAATGTCCAGATCACAAGAAGCTATACAGTGGTACCTTGGGTTACATACACTTCAGGTTACAGACTCCGCTAACCCAGAAATAGTACCTCCGGTTAAGAACTTTGCTTCAGGATGAGAACAGAAATCGTGATCCGGCGGCGCGGCGGCAGCGGGAGGCCCCATTAGCTGAAGTGGTGCTTCAGGTTAAGAACAGTTTCAGGTTAAGAACACACCTCCGGAACGAATTAAGTACTTAACCTGAGGTACCACTGTAGTTCCATTCTATTTTGTGCTGGCCAGCTCACATTCAAAGTACTGGGACCAGTTCTCGATGCCCCATCTTAAGAACTTTGACAAACTGGAGTGTTTCTAGACTATCGTGATCAGGTGGTGATGCACTTTGTTACATCCTCTGAGGAACAGTTGAAAGAGCTGAGTATGTTTATCCTGGAGAAGAAAATATATCAAAATGCCTGAAGGACAGTGGGCTACTAGGTCCCATCCATAACAGTCATTCCAACCCTTTATCACTCCCAGGTTTCTGAGTCTTCTTCCCTTTACGGTTCCCCAGCTGGTTCCTTGCACGATTTATCTGCATCTAACCAGTCCATGACAGTTACTTACATTCCAGCCATTTACAGTTGGGGAGAGTCTAGCTTAACCCTGAATAGGTGACTATTTATATGGCAAATAGTTATGGGCAGGTGGGAGAGCTTAGAAATTTGAAAGGGGTTATATTTGTAACAGGGATCGCTCTCTGAAGATCCAGATGGAGAAGAGAATAAAACTCACCTAAAAATAACCTGATTATGACACGGTGCCATTATCTTGACATCTCCAAAAGAATATCCTTTGCTCAAGCCAGAGAGAAGGAACAGGTGGGTGGTCAGCCAAAACTGAACAGATTTTCCAGAAATCTGGAGCAAGTTACTATATTTTGATTACTGCATCTCGCTCCTGCCTTCTGAGCTTAGGAATGGTTGGACTGCAAGAAAGAACAGCTGAGGTGGGCACTGTTGTGTTAGGATAACCAAGTGAATCCTTAGCAAATTGGGGGGGTTCACTTGGTAAAGCTGTCCAAATGTCAAAACTGGTGATGGAAAAAGCTGCTGAAGGCAACAAGAGTGTTTCCTCCATACTTGGGTTGCTTCCAGCCTCAGGAGTAATACTGTAAATGGGTCACTGAGATGTTGCAAAGTGGCCTCCCCTCCTTTTTGTTTTAGTGTATTTCTACCAAAAAGAGTAAACCTGAATCTGAATAAATTGGGGAGGGGCTGGCTTTTTGTTGCCAATGATGTCATACGGACGCTGCAAACAACCACAACAAAAATGAAATGAAACTGCACTGTGGGAAGACTTGACCTCCCACACTAAAAGCACCCTAGATACTTACTATGAAATTACCAGTTGTCCTGCTCTCCTGGTTTCTCTGCGGCATCTTCAGAATGTCATCCTCAGTTTGTTCTCCTGTGCTTCTTCTGGTCTCTTTTTCCTGTGCTTTCCCTATGGTTTTCCTGTCCTTTTCCTGTTGCTTTTATAGGTTTACAAAACTTTTTGGGGGGTGGAGAGAGAAGAGACTGGCACCCCAAATTCTGCAGCTGTAAAAATGGAGGCAGACATCTTTCAGTACATTCTGCAATCCTTCTGCTGGCATTGCAGTAAATCTGAATGTTTTGAGAACGACTAGTTAAACAATATATGCCTTTTAAACTGTGTGTGTTTTGGGAGTGTTGTTTTTGTTTGTTACTATGGAATATAGTTTTGTGCTTTTATATTGTAAACTGCCCTGTCATCCTTGGATGAAGAGTGGCATAGAAATAATAATAATAATAATAATAATAATAATAATAATAATAATAATAGGTGATGATGATGGAAGATGCAATATGCCTGGGCATGCTTTTGACCTTGATATGCTTTTTTTTGGGGGGGGGGATGCAGTGGGTGGTCTGACATTTCAGTTGAGAAGCAAATAAGTGAAAGGGGCTGACTAGTGCCTTCTTCCACACCACCACTGCTTTGCTCCCAATGCCACACAAGGCATATGGGGCAAGATTTGTGAGCTCAGTCATCAAAATACAGTGGTACCTCGGGTTACAGATGCTTCAGGTTACAGATGCTTCAGGTTACAGACTCCGCTAACCCAGAAATAGTACCTCGGGTTAAGAACTTTGCTTCAGGATGAGAACAGAAATCGTGCAGCGGCAGCGGGAGGCCCCATTAGCTAAAGTGGTACCTCAGGTTAAGAACAGTTTCAGGTTAAGAACAGACCTCTGGAACGAATTAAGTTCTTAATCTGAGGTACCACTGTATGTAAGTCCTTTTGAGCGCCTTTTAGAGAGTGTCTTTCATGGCCTGCGCTACACATAAACATGCAACACATGCCTGGCCTAAATTAGTATTGTGAGTTGGGGAGGGGGATCCCCTCAAACCCTAGAAATTAATAAATTGTAGGACTTTGAAGATGTGTCTTCAGCCAGCCTGCCCAAGATGGATCTCTGTCTGTTCTCTCCCCTCTTTTTCCCAGCACACCTTGCGAAAGACCCTCTTTTCCTGTCACTTCCCACTCAGTTAGCCTGGAAACCTTCTGTCTGCGCAGGCCCAAGATTTCTCTTAGATGGGTTCATCAACACCTTTTGTCATGTTAACGCCTCTATCCCAGGTGAGGCCCAGGTTTGGAAAGGAAACTTAGTCTGTATTTTTCCACTGGCCTCCAATCTTCCCTTCGATACTCCATATAATAAAAATCCTATTATTTATTAATTTCTAGGGTTTAGGAGGGGTCTCCCAACTCATTAACAATATGTTACTGTATAGTGATTTGTTCAATATGTGCCATTTTTGCAAGCCATCAGACTTGGGGACTTTGAATACAGAACTTTTTCTTTCTTTGCTACTTGCCTTAATTAAAGGGGCACTCTCATGTCCCTTTAATCTGTTATATTAGTACTACATTTCTTTTTTCTAAAAAAGAAAATGAAAGAATGTTCTTATTATTTGCATTTTTGTGAGCAGTCTTGTGCCTCATAGTGAAGGTGGAAATTAAATAATTTCAATAAATGAATGGATCCTAGTGGTCACTGTGGGATAGCTCAGTCAGTTGAGAGTGATACCCTTAATCTCAGGGTTGTGAGTTCATGCCCCATGTTGGGCAAAAGATTCCTGCATTGCAGGGGGTTGGACTAGATGACCCTCGTGGGCCATTCCAACGCTGCAATTCTATGATTCTATGAACAGGGACCAAAGCAGAACACACACATTGCTGGACCCCTGCTCATCAAGTGTAGAGTTAAGAGAGCAAGAGTAATAAAAAGAAATTGTTATTTAGGGGAATTGAATTTAATTCTAAATTATATTCCGGAAACATGGGAGATTACAGGGGGTCAAAAAAAAAATATGGATGTACTGTGCTATATTAGAAGCAAAAAAACTTGTTTTGATGAATTGGAAGAGCCACAATAAGATTCCATTGAGCACATGGATTGACAATATGGACAGATTAGCTACATACGAATGAATTGCATGTCGACGCAAATTAAGAATGGATAAATATGAAGAAATCTGGAAGGAATATTTAAGTGATAAGGCGGATAGTGGTGGGAAGTAGGGGGAGGAGAGTGAGGTGGGAAAATATTGTTAAAAAGGTGTAGTCATAGGTATATCAGTGTATTCAAATCTGAATCGTCAAACTGTGTTGTTATGTGTTGTTATGGTTTTTGTTGTATGTGCCTTTTGCAGTTGTTTGTATTGAAAAAATGATTAAATAATATATATTTTTTAAAGTGTAGAGAAAGAGAATCAGATGCTTCCAATCCCCAATGCCAGAGGCAGGAGTCACAGATAGATATATAAAATCTTAATGGCAAGTCTTGCCTGATTGGATCCCTTTGGAATTGATGCTTCTTCATGCAACATGTGTTTTGCTGGACCTGGTACATTAGCACCATCTACTGGTCCCAGATAGATGCACACCGGTTTCAAAATTCCTAGATAAAGAATAGACAGATGAACTCTTACCAAATACTTAACTAACTGACCGATCACATCAGTTCTGCCCCCCCCCACAAAAATCCTGCCCACACCCATGCTCTGTTGAGCTTCACATTGTTAGAGTCCAATCTTCTTCTCTATTGAGATAATGTTGAATTGCATTCCTGTTTTCTGAGGGGAATAGCAATTCCTCCCTGTTCTGTGTCACAGAATCATGAAATCATAGAATTGTAGATTTGGAAGAGACCCCAATGGTCATCTGGTCTAATCACCTGTGATGCAGGAATCTCAGCTAAAGCATCCACGAGGCCATCCAACATCTGCTTAAAAAGCTGCAATGAAAGAGAGTCCAACAGAAAAGCAACAGGAAAACACACTGGGAAATGACGTGACACGTCTTGCCTTGGTGCGACGCCCTATAAAAGCAAACAAATCAGAACAAATGTTCAAGTAAAAAGCAGACACCATCTAACTTGCCTCACAAACTTTGTGCCAACCAGTCAATCAGGATAAGTGCTCAAGAAATCCATTGCGTGGAAACAGCCTTCGGGGTGAAAATTAAACTCAAACCAGGGTGCAGTGGTGGTCACTAGATGGCAGCACCCTACTGGGAGAAGCATTTGCTGAACCCAAACATCATTTGAGGGAGGTGGGGGGGGGTGAATTGAAAGAGCAGATGGGAAGAGTGTAGAACTAAGACACCCCCCCCCCCGAACAACCACTTAAAACAGGCCACCCAACCCATGTTTTGCACAGAAGCTGGTGTGGTTAGATGTAATATGTCAGTTCAAAAGCCCATCACAATTTTCTGCCACTCACACACTTTTTCCAGGTCACGCCCATACTTGGAAGAAACCTGGGAACTGTAGTTTGCTAAGGATGCTGGGGATTACTGCTCTGCAAGGGATACTACCATTCCCAAGGTTCTTTGAGCGAAGCTCTGTGCTTTAAATGTGTGTTAAGTGTTCTTCTAATGCTGTGCTCCTGCAACGGAGTGTCATATTCAGGTCTTAACTGGACATGTGTAGCAGAATCAGGCAACAGGAGTCTGGAAGCGGTTTCCAAACTCAGGAAAGTGAGTGTGGTGGAGCAGGGAGCTTCAGCAATGATTCAGGTCAGACTGAGGGGGCTTCCAGACTTTTGCTGTTTTTAGGTGGGACGCAATCATGTGCCAGGAAATAAAGTTTGTGCATTTGTAATGGATTGGATGGTCTTGTGCAAGGAACTGACACATCTTCAAAAGATAGGAAAGGAAGCTAAGGAAAGTGACGGCAAAATGCACTGGAAGGTATGGGGTAACTCAGCACCATCTAAAAAAAATCCTTCCAGTAGCACCTTAAAGACCAACTAAGTTAGTTCTAGGTATGAGCTTTCGTGTGCATGCACACTTCTTCAGATACACTGAAACAGAAGTCACCAGACCCTTCTATATAGTGAGAAGGTGGGGAGGGGTATTACTCAGAAGGGTGGTGGGAATGGGTGATTGGCAGATAGCTGTGATGAGCCTGTTGATGACTCTTAACGACTGCAATAGGTCTTACAGGAAAAAGCAAGGGGTGAAAGCTCATACCTAGAACTAACTTAGTTGGTCTTTAAGGTGCTACTGGAAGAATTTTTTTTATTTTGTTTTGACTATGGCAGACCAACACAGCTACCTATCTGTAACTCAGCACCATCTAAGCACTCTGCAAACAAAACTGAATGAATGTTCAGTAAATAGCCAACGTTGTCTAGCCTCCATGCAAACAAATTGATTGCTGAATAAACAGGTCATCTGGAAGAGCCAGAAGAGCTCCTATAGAAACTGGATAAACCCATGCCATCCTGGTTCTCAGCCAGATTCTGATATGGGTGAGTGTTTCCATGAGCTTTCCCCAAGCACGTATGTCTGGCAGAAGGCCAGCCCACCCACGAGGCAAGGTGAAACGTCTGCCTCAGGTGGCAGGATCTACAGAGGCAGATCTGCCCTTCAAGGAATGCATCCCCTGCTGCTGCTGCCACCACCACAGTGTCTGTAGCATGGGTTGACAAACTAAGGTCCGCGGGCCAGATCAGGCCCATTTGCCTTCTAGATCTGGCCCACAGACGGTCTGGGAATCCAGGCAACCAGCATAGCGTGTGTGTGCGATGGTTTTGGCGACTCAGCCAGGCTTGGGGGTCAAAAGTGAGGCAGACGGCTGCTCGAGACCAGCCCATTCTCCATCCGTCGTGCGCGCAGCAATATTTTCTTCTGGGGTGGGTGGTGGGGAAGAGGGAAAAGGAGCCACCATGGAGCTGCCGACAACTGACCTCAGAAAAAGCAGCTGTGGAGGCAGGGACTCAGAGGCGCCTTGGGAGTGACGCCCGCTGCTGTCTGTGACGGCGGTGCTCCCCACCTGAGGAAGCAGGGAGCACCTGGGCGGCTGCACTCTCAAACAGTTCTGTGCTCTGCTGGGGAGGCCACTTGTTAGTTACATGGTGCAAGCCATGGAAAGGTAAATAGCCACCACCTCATCTTCCCTCACACAGGGAAAATAACGTTTTTGCTTGAACGTCAATAGCCTGACTTAGCGTGGCCAACGGCTTTTCCCTTCACCCCCACATGCACACATGCAGGGGAGCCTTACCCACAGAGGCTAGTGGCATGGGGCGGCGGGGCGCCAGGTTCTAGAGGGCGCCAGGGAAGAGGAGGAGGCTGGACGTGGCGCCTCCCAGCATCAGCTCACCGCCCTTGCCTACCTCTGCCATGCCGTGCCAAAGCAGCACCACGCCCGGAGCCTCTGTCTGCCGTGCCCACCGCGGCACGAAGCTGCCAGCTGAGCCAGGAGGCGCTGCGTCCAGCCTCCACCTCTTCCTCACTGGAGGAGCCACCCTCCAGCGGCTGCCCACCTCCTCCAGCCCCGCTGGCAGTGCCATCCTCCCTAAAAACACTATGGGAAACGGGGGGGGGGGGGCGCTGGAGGGAACTTTGCACCACGGCACCGGATATGCTTAAGACGGCCCTGCGTACATGCTCTCCAGGGCTGACAGGAGAAATAATAATTCTTACGAGAGAAATAATAAATGTCAATGCCCTAATACGCAAAGGAAGCAGCATGGTGTATGAGGGAACACCCGCCCCCAAAAAAACCACGTTTGGGCAATGTTGGGGTAGGTCCCAATAAGGTTTTTTGGCCAAAAATGTGGGTCATAATCATGGCAACATATAGCCCAGCCCCCCACAAGGTCTGAGGGACAGTGGACTGGCCCCCTGCTGAAAAAGTTTGCTGATAGTGTACTCCTTGGAGGCTGGATCTGCCCCCCCCCCAACAGCCACCTCCAGTGCAGTCTCTAAAGTGACCTTTCAGCAAAAAGGAGGTGCTGCTGGTCCCGTACCTCTAGGGAAGAAATGGTGGGGGGCAGGTTCCCTTCTAGAGTCTGCTGGGCTTTGCACCCTCCCAGTGTGATTCAATGTGGGTCCCTTCCCCCCCCCTCACCCCAAGATGGCCTTTGATTTCCACATTGATTGTCAGGTAAGGTTGATTTGATCCCCACCTCTTTGTTCCTTTGTTCCATGTTGATCTTCACTCACTCCTCCTTCCCTAGCTGGAGGGGGCGGCATCACAATTTTGTGCTTCGCCTCTGGTGCCATGATGTCTTGCCTAGATAGGCACTTTGATGGTGGCTGTTGTGTACAGTGGTGCCCCGCAAGACGAACGCCTCGCAAGACGGAAAACCTGCTAGATGAAAGGGTTTTCCGTTTTGGAGGCGCTTCGCAAAACGAATTTCCCTATGGGCTTGCTTCGCAAGACGAAAATGTCTTGCGAGTTCCTGCGGGGTTTCCCCCCCCCTTTTCCTAAGCCCTAAGCCGCTTATCAGCTGATCCGCTAAAAGCTGCTAAGCCGCTAATAGCGCTAATCCGCTGAGCTGTCAATGGGCTTGCTTCGCAAGACGAAAAAACCGCTATACGAAGAGCCTCACGGAATGGATTAATTTCATCTTGCGAGGCACCACTGTACTGAGTTGAATAGGATCCAAAATGCAGCAGTCTGATTGGTCCTAGAACAATAAGATTCAGAATGCAGCAATCTGATTGGACCACAGCAGCCACCCAATCCGGCTCCAGGTGGAAGTGAATCGGCAACCTGATTGGTCTACAGGAGACTCCAGGAATTAGCCAATCACGTGGGGCCCATTGTGTAAATAATGTATATAAAGCAGACATTCAGGGGGAACTTCCATTCCTCCTCACCACTAGGAGCTGAATAAAGAGCATGAAATCCACTCTCGACTCCGAGTATATTTCACTGGTGACGAAGGTGGGATTCTGCTGAGCTGACCGTCACACATAGCACAGCAGCTCGACTCCGAGTATATTTCAGTGGCTGTGATGCAGGGCCAGCCCAATACATTTTGGGTCCTGAGGCGAACAACAAAATGGCACCCCACCATAGCTGTCAACTTACAGATTTGAAAATAAGGGACCAGCAGCCTTGAAAATAAGGGACCAGCAGCCAAAATAAGGGACCTTCAGCCTCACCTGTTCCAGGCACTCCAGTCTTCCTGTCCTCCTGCAGTCTGGTCAAACTCATGCTGGTAGCTCCGAGAACACTGTCCAACCAACTTTGTAACCAGAGGTTCAACTGAAGAGAATCTGAATCACATGCACCACAAGGCCTATACAGCCTCAACTTAAGATGGCTCCCCAGCCTGGCTTTGCACTGCAAAGTTTGCAGCAGCACGTGCAACAAAATGGCGTCCAGCATTCCAAAACCCCCTCAGCTTGCATTAACTAGCCACACACAAGGCATGCAAGCTCCACCCCCAGTGGTTCTTAGACTTCTATTGGGTGAGCAACACAGCCAAGCAACACAGTTGGAGCCTCCCTCCTCCCTGGCTGGCAGGGAGAGAGGGAGAGGAGCTGCTTCCTTTGAAATTTAAGGGACATCATTTAAGGGACATTAAGGGACATCAATCAATAATGGACAGCAGCGGGACATGGCGCTGGAATAAGGGACTGTCCCTTCCAATAAGGGATGCTTGACAGCTATGCACCCCACCCCCTAGCCAGGGAAGAAGGGGTGAGTGGAGATCAACATTGGGAACAAGGAAGGGAGGAGGCCATCAGCACATTCTATTTGCAAAGAGGCTGCTGAGGGGCCGTTGCTGCTGTCATGGCGGCAGAAGTGGCAGATGACACATTCCTTAGGCAGGCATATCCAAAGTGCGTTTCGGGGGCCTAATCCGGCCCTCTGGTCCATTTAATCCGGCCCCTGTGGCAGTTTATCTCCTGGGGTAAAATCCTAAAAAAAAGCTCGGGAATGTAAGAAAGTGAAAAAATTCTTGGAAATGATATATAATGAGATGAAAAAGATGTTGAAATATACATTTATTTAAAAAAAACCAGAAGCATTTTTACTTGGCATTGTAGGAGAGGATATTAACAGACAGGATTGTAAATTGTTTTTATATGCAACAACAGCAGCAAGAATACTACTGGCACAAAAATGGAAGCAAGAAGAATTACCGATGAAAGAAAAGTGGCAAATGAAATTAATGGACTATGCAGAGTTAGATAAATTAACAGGAAGGGTTTGAAACCTTTGGGACCAGAGATTCTTAGAAGACTGGAGTAAATATTTGAACTACAGTATTTGAAAAGCAGTTGTAAGAAACAGATTACGCTAGTAGGACTGCAAGAAGTTCTGTAAGGAGGACTATGTGAAATATTGCAAGGAAGACTATGAAGAGAATTATTAGTTAAGGATAATTAAAAGTAACAGAGAAATTAAGAAATGCAGAATAAGTGATAAAGAATGGGAAATCTTCAGAGGTTGTTGACAGAAGTCGAAAGTATTGTATAAGATAAGAAAGTATGTAAAATGACTGTTGGAAATGATATGTTTAAAAAAATTAATAAAAATGTATAACCAAAAAAAATCCTAATAAAAGCTCAACAAGTTCAATCCTAAAAAAAAGGCCAGAACTCTGGTCGGCCCTCACACATGTTCGCTTCATCAAATCTGGCCCTCTTTGAAAAAAGTTTGGGCACCCCTACCTTAGAGGCTGGAGGTGCTGCCCCTGTGAATCCTGCTGCCTGAGGCAGTCACCTCACCTTGCCTCATGGCTGGGTCTCCCTTGCTGTGATGCTTTTTTCTGGCTCTGGACTGGGGATGGTGGTGTGTATGTTAAACGGCCTCGGCCCAGTATACCTGAAGGAGTGTCTCCACTCCCATCGTTCTGCTGGGACGCTGAGGTCCAGCTTCAAGGGCCTTCTGGTGGTTCCTTCACTGCAAGAAGTGAAGCTACAGGCAACCAGGCAGAGGGCCTTCTCGGTGGTGGCACCCGCCCTGTGGAACGCCCTCCCACCAGATGTCAAAGAAACAACTACAGTGGTACCTCGGGTTGCACACTTCAGGTTACAGACGCTTCAGGTTACAGACTCCGCTAACCCAGAAATAGTATCTCAGGTTAAGAACTTTGCTTCAGGATGAGAACAGAAATTGTGTGGCGGCGGCACGGCAGCAGCGGGAGGCCCCATTAGCTAAAGTGGTACCTCAGGTTAAGAACAGTTTCAGGTTAAGAATGGACCTCCGGAACGAATTAAGTACGTAACACGAGGTACCACTGTACCTGACATTCAGAAGACATCTAAAGGCAGCCCTGTTCAGGGAAGCTTTTAATGTGTGAGATTTTAGTGTTTTTGTCTTTGTTGGAAGCCGCCCAGAGTGGGCGGGGTACTACTACTAATGATGATGATGATGATGATGATGATGTGTGCGCGCGCGCCAGTGGCCCATCTAGTGCAGCACCCTCTTCTCACAGGGGCCAACTAGATGCCCCATGGAAACACTGCAAGCAGGACTGGAGCGCAACAGCACTCTCCCAACTCGTGGTTTCCAGCAACCGGTATTCCAAAGCATTCAGGCCCTGGACTGGCGGGGGAATCTCCCTGCCTGAAATTCTGGAGAGCCGCAGCCATCTATGATTCAACTTAAGGCGATTTACTAGAATGTTGGATTTCCCGGCCCCGCCCCCCACCGTGTCCTGGGCCCGCCCCCCTGGCCCTCTCCTCGCCTCTCCCCTCCCAAGCGTCGGTCTTCGCCCCCACCCTGCGCGCCCATAAGTTTTGCAGCCTCCGAGACATGGTTTCTCCCGCGGCCGCGTCTCTTCTCCCTTGCGCCCTGCTTCTCCTTCTGCGCTCCGGTTTGGGGGTCTCTACCCCGCGCAGTGAGGAGGGGGAGGATGTTGAGAGGACGGGGAGCCCTGCCGGACCGCGGGAGGAGTTTCCAACCGTGGTGTTCGCTATTCTGGCTCGCAACTCCCAGCACTCTCTGCCCCATTACCTGGGGGCCCTGGAGCGCATGGATTACCCCAAAGAGCGCATCTCCATCTGGTAAGGGGCGCAGCAACTTTAAGTTGCGCTGACGCTGACTGCCTTCGGGGGGCGGGGGGGGGGCGGCGGCGGCGGCAAGCGGGGACAGGATGGAGTTTTGGGGGTTCCCCCTTCCCAGCCCAATTTGGGATTGATTCGAGACGCCCTATAAAAGTGTTTATGAGCGTGAGGGTTACTTGTGGGGGGAACCTAGTTAATTTCGGGGTGGTGATAGGTATCCCTAGTTGTAGTGTGAGTGCAAGTTTTGTGGGTGCTTGAGCCTGTCTTGTAGGGACTTGAACCGTGGGCAGGCCCTGCAAAGGTGTGCCTCAGGACCTCAGCGTGGGGGGAGGATGCATAGCTGTCAACTTTTCCCTTTTCTTGCGAGGAATCCTATTCGGAATAAGGGAATTTCCCTTAAAAAAGGGAAAACGTTGACAGCTATGGGTGTCTAGGGAGGAGCAGGTCCTCAGAGGCTCTGCCGCCCTGCAGGGCATGGTTTTGGAGTACTGTATATAGGTGAACGTGATTTGGTGCAAGCTCAGAATACTTCTGGTGTCTAGTGTGGGGGCACAGGAGCATGTACATTTCTGGAAGTCTTCTTTGGGGTGCCTGAACAAGGAGTGCTGAGTTTTGCATGGTATCTGGACTGTCTCCTAGAGTGTTAGTTTGTTGTTGTTGCTACTTGTGTTGAGGTGTTGGTGTTGTTTTTGCAGAGCCAGCTGCCCATTTTCAGGGCTGACCTGGCCATTCCAGACCCAATGGGATCTAATGGAGCTGTTGTTGTGTTGATCAGAGGTGAGGAACATGTAGCATAGCTGTCAACTTTCCCCTTTTCTTGCGAGGAATCCTATTCGGAATAAGGGAATTTCCCTTAAAAAAAAGGAAACGTTGACATCTATGACATGTAGCCCTCCAGTTGTTGAGGCCTCCAACATCTGAAAGGCTACACAGATGTTCCTCCTATGATGCAGATCAGTGGGGAGAGCTGGTGCCCTCTTAGAAGACCTCATTTTATAGAGGTGGGCATTGTTTCCTGCTTGGCAGGGGGTTGGACTCGATGGCCCTTGTGGTCTCTTCCAACTCTATGATTCTATGATTCTATGATGAGGTCAGGAAATTGTTGCCAAATGCACCCCCCAACACGTTTTCTCTTTAATGTCCCTCCTCCCTCTTTGAGGAGGGAAACCTCCCGTTGGAAGGAACAAAAGTTCTAGAAGTTTTTTGTGTACATATAAGCCCTCTCTAAGGATACACAGGGGTGGTTGTAATCAAAAGTGTTTGTAATGCTTTGGGCTATGTTGACATGCTAGGACAGGGACAGGGTTCCTGTAGCCTTCCAGATACTGCTGAACTCCAGCTCTCATAAGCCCTTGCTACTGTGGCCAGGGATGGTGGGAGTTGTAGGCCAGCAACATCCAGGTGACCACAGTTTCCTCATCCCCGGGCTAGAATGGCAAGTTTTTTAGTTACACTGGAGCTTCGGGAGAAACAGCGGCAGGAACCACACCAACATTTTAGGGTGGAGGCTTCTGTGGCAGGAATAAGAAACCTGTGGTCCTCTGGGTGCGGTTGGACTCCAGTTCCCATGAGTTCCTGCCAGCATGGCCAGTGGGCGGAGCTATGATGGGAGTTTGCATCCAGCGTAATACCTGCAAGGCTACACATTTGGGAAGACTGGGGATCCTAAGAGGGGTAGCAGATCCTGAGCAGTGGCTGCTTCCCTTCACCTCTACCTCAGGGGTGGGATAAACAGATAAACAAATGGAACAAAATATAGCATAAAGGCTGAAAGCAGCTATAATGAATTACAGAGGATCGTTAAGACACATAGCATGGAAGATTTGGAAGTCTCTCCAAATATGTCTCTGTGTCTGTGGTGGTCTTTAGTCTTTATAACTTTAAAAAGTACGTTTCTAGTCTCTAGTCCTTATGGAGGCTACAGAAAGCTGTTTCAGGAGTGCATGCTGGCACTTGGTTGAACATGAAAACTTGCCTTCGGCCAGCAAGTGTGACTTTTCTTACTGTTTCTGTCTCTTCTCATGGTGTTCCTGCCTATTCTGGTCTAATTTTTCCTTGGTCACTCACAGTTGGCATGTCAGTTTTTTCTGCCAGCCGGGTAGCCCATATCCATGCAGACCATGTGTCAAGTGACAGGCAGGTCTCCTGTTTTCCAACTCCTAGCTATTCCTTGTGGCCCTCTGGCTTTTGTAGGACTCCAGCTCTTCCCTCCAACCCCAAAAGCCTGCATGGCCAAGCGCCAGGGATGTAGTCCAACAACATCTGGAAGGTCACATGTCCCCCACCCCACCCCTGTTGAATGGCATCCAGAGAGCCCTCCGTCTTGCCTGCCTTTTTATTTCCCACCCCCTACTGCCCCATTTCCCTAACCTTGCTGGGACTGCTCCGCTCCAGCCTCCCACCCCATGTTTCAGTACTCTGCAGAGACAACAGAATTCCCTCCCTTTCTGTTCCAAAGCTTCTCCGCCTCAGGCGTGTTTTATAGCCTATTCTACGATCTTGTAGGAAACCTTAGCCTGGTAGTATAAATCTTCTTTTTTTAAGAGCTCATGAGCTGTTTTCCATCTGCTGTCTCTGTTAAACTGATGCACAAACCTCTTAATGATGTCTCAGTCCAGTTTGGGAGAGACGGCATCCTAGACCTGCAATTTAATCTGCTATATATTAGCATCTGTTCTTTCTTTTAAACCAAGTTAATTTTCCTCGAGTTTCATTCTTGGACCTGTGGCTCTTGGCTTGTTCAACACTGCTGGAGGGAGTCTGTGTGGCATGGCAAAGAGAACTCCCTTTCTGGGATTCCTGTAGCACATGCAGATGGAAGTCTGTTTTTTCAGATCCATGAAGTGTACAGTGGTACCTCAGGTTACAGACGCTTCAGGTTACAGACACTGCAGGTTACAGACTCTGCTAACCCAGAAATAGTACCTCAGGTTAAGAACTTTGCTTCAGGATGAGAACAGAAATCACACGGTGGCAGCGGGAGGCCCCATTAGCTAAAGTGGTACCTCAGGTTAAGAACAGTTTCAGGTTAAGAACGGACCTCCAGAACGAATTAAGTTCTTAACCAGAGGTACCACTGTAATCCTAAATTTGCAAATGTATATACCAGCATGGTTGGCAAGAGAGAAGAGAGAGGATTGAGGTTGCAGGGAAACAATATGCCAAGGACTCTGGACCACAAAAGCGTCTGTCTTAATAAATTTGTGCTGCAAGACTCTGGTGATTTTTCTCCTTTGTCTTTTTGCTGCGGTGAACTGACAACACTCCCCTTCTGGAAACCGATCTAGGGAAGCAGACTCATGGGTCCTTCTTTGGATACCACACACCTTCCTTTGTTTTGGGGACATTTCACTACCTTGAGATACATTGGGGTTTGTTTTGAGATTGGAAAAAGTTTCCCAAATTGTCTGCATACATTTCTTTCTGAGTTAGGAACTGAAGCAGTCTTGCCATATGCCGGTGGCTCTGCTGTGGCTGCACTTGGGGCTTCTGAGCCCTGTTCAGAGTGCTGCTTTTTATTCATCAGGAAATAAGGATTTGTTTTTAATTATGTAGCATGAGGCTTTATATGCAATGTTTAAATTTTTTTGGTAAATGAATTCCATTGATCTATTCACAATGTCATGCTCTTCCAGAGGTTTCCGTAAGATTATTTGGGACAGTTTTTCTAATGAGAGGATATTATCACAGATGCTTGTTTTTGCAGTTCTCAAAAGTGTGAATTTGTGTCTGCAGGGACAACATGCCTTTCCTTCACAGGAAAAAATGTTATAAAATAAACATACAGAGTTGAGGGGGAAAACCTTAATCCCATTGTTCCTTTGCAAATTTATATACACAGAACCAGTAATTTTTGATATAACTGTAAAATTTATTATTCCACAAATGAAATCTTCATCTGGTTGTAAATATTAAGATTATACCAGCAAGAATGAGTCTTTCTGTAAAAATAATGATTTAAATCAAGTCTTGCTGACTAGTGATTTAAATCGTGATTTAAATCGTGTTTTAAACCAATTTGATTGAAATCAAATACACCCTGCTTCATCATGTCATTGGGTGACCCACTTGGGGCTTGCAGACTAATTCACACTGGCTTCGATTCCTGCTTTAGGATGTGCCCAATATAAGCCCCACTTGCCAAGGAGCAATATGGAGCACATTTAAGGCATGGGCAATGGTCAGGGATGATAGGCGTTATAGACCAGTGGAAAGCCACGGATCCCCCAATCTCTGCTTTGGAAGGTCTGTTAAAAAGTGCCCATGCCAGCTAGTGCAAGTTTTGGCGAAGAATACATGCCACTAGCTATAAATATGCTCAGAGACGATGTGCTGGCATAGCCATGCTCTAGTCAGGAGCCCTTTGGGAAATTAACATGTAATTTTCAAGAACTGACTGGGTTGCAATAGCGTCTAAATTGTAGATTTCCTAGCCAGCACTGAGAGGACCTTGCAGTAGATGAGAGGGTTTGTCAGCTTTCAAGTCCAGGTTGACTTTATTCTAACTCAATTTTTTTTTAAAAAAAGGGTAAACCCACACTGATCTGGCAGGGTTTCCGTTTTTTGTTCCCAAATGTTCAAGTGGAGAATGGAATGGAGTGTGCTGGAAGAGGGCATGGCTGGCTGGCCCCCCCAAATAGGAGCCTTCTACATTGCAGGTCCCACTTGCATCATGCCTGCCACCCCAGGGTATCAAATATACACAGGCTATATACACACCAATAATGTGTATAATTAAATTGGCTTATGTGGCATTAAGCTGTTCCACTCCAGCTAGCTACACTTCTAGTAGGTTTTTCTGCTGACATAAAGTGCCGATGTTTTGTGCATGGCAAATAGCAGCTGGACAAACCAATTGGAAGGCTACAGGCAGCCTTGGATATCTAGTTGCAAACCACCACCACCGGTCCCCTTTGAAATCCCTCTTTGCTTTTTCTGCCAGCTTTTGGGTAAAATTGGCTAACGGTGAATTGAGGAGGAACAGATCCCTCACTTGCAATTTGGATTCTCAGGTGCGCCACTGACCACAATGTGGACAACACAACAGAAATACTGCATGAGTGGCTGACTGCAGTGGAAGGCCACTACCGGCACATTGAGTGGAGATCCATAGATGAGCCCAGGTAAGTTTGGAATACTCGTGCCGACCTACTTGAATTTCATAAATAATTGAGAAGCATGCATAGGTCAGGAATTAAAGAAGATCACGGTGGATTTGGATACCCAGAAACAATTGCAGTACTTCTTAGAAGGTTGATGTGGTACAGCTGTAACTTTGTGGAAAAGTCAATAGGAAGATCTGCGTTCAGAGGCAATGCGAGTTGCTGTAGGAACAACTGTTGGTAGAATGCCTTCAGACCCTCTTAAGGAACATAAATGGATCCTTGAAGCCAGATCAGGCCTAGGGGGACTGTGCACCATGCTGCAACATTTTGTTGCCATTCCCCCATGTTCTTACGCTATGATCCCTTTTTAGGGTAGAGAACTTGAGTTGGTTTATTCACGGGGATCTTCTCATCTACAGAATTCTCTAATTCCCTCCAGTGAACCATTAAATGTGCTCCTGTGTTTCTTGGAACTACAGTATGGAAGGGCTGTGCTAACCTGAAGGCTTGCATAAAATAGGCGCTTCAGCGCAAAGGAAAGGGGAGAGGAACAGGCCTTGCACTCTCTGCTTACCATCTTGCCTCTTGCAGCTCTTATCCTGACGAACATGGGCCCAAACACTGGAGCGACGCACGCTTTGAGCACGTAATGAGGCTCAAACAGGAAGCTCTGAGCTTTGCCCGATCTGAGCGGGCCGATTACATTTTGGTAAGTCAGTCTGATCATCTGGAGGTGGGAAAATGTCCAACGCGTGTCTCCTCCATTCTGTCCACGCCAGAAGACACTTTTGGGTGGACCTGATTCTCAACTACCTCAGCCTTCCTCAACATGGTGCTCTACAAATGCTGCTGCCACAATTTATTTATTTACTTATCATGCTTATTTGTTGCTTGTTATCCGGAAGGTCTCCAAGAGACTTACAGTAGAGAAAGACATATGTATGCACATACATAATACCCTGATGGAGGGAGGGCAAGATCATATAATATGTTAATATTTCACATAATGTACAACTTTGTAAAATGGAAGCAACATGCCAGCTGCATAAATGGTAGTGAACAACTTTAGCAATATTCATACAATCTCTCTCTTTCTTTATTAAGGTTCAGAGACCCAACAAATCGTTACAAAGCAATACACAATTCATACAGCCTACCTCCAGGTTAAACAAGCATTTTGTTCAGAATATAGGGATCATTGGTTCTTGCAACCACCAATAAAAACTTTGCCACTGCTAATGTTGTAGCATTTGTCCGGTCTTCCAATAGGAACCTGGCATGGTGAGCCTCTGATTTTCCTGGGAAAGGTACCAGCAAGGGTAGTATCAGTTCAGCCTGGCTTGATATTCATACAATTAAAGCAATACTCCTAGCCACTAATTAGCAGATAAATGAAACCTGACATTTGGTCATAGTGGCTACTGGAGCTGACGAGAGACGGAGTCCAGGTTGCGGGGTGGGGGCTCCTGTGTCACCTTATTTCCTTCCCCCTCAAACCAAGGGCATACCACACCCTGCTTTCTTCCTCGTCACCTGCCCACAGACAACTTCCTTCCTTAGTTTTCTTCAAATGTACATCTTGCCTCACACCTTCCAACCTTGACTGCTTGGTGCTCCTCTGCTTGGGGCATTTTTAAATCCACTGGAGCACTTGGTGAGATTTTTCTATCCATGCAGGCTATTTTGCAGTTCAGTTGTGCCTGCCAGGCTCCCTCAGGGGTGGGGTTTAGTTTTCAGACATGGTTTCAGTCAAGATAAAAGTGTGCACTTTTAATTCTGTCCCCAGTTCACAGACACAGACAGCATTTTGACAAATGACCAGACTCTGAAGTTCCTCATTGCACAAAACAAATCTGTTGTTGCTCCCATGCTGGACTCTCAGACCTATTACTCCAACTTCTGGTGTGGAATTACTCCTCAGGTAAGCCCGTTTGGTGGAGATGCTTGAGCAGATTTGCAGAATTTATTTATTGCACGAGCAGGAAATCTGTGGCCCTCCAGGTAATGTAGGGCAGTGGCCAGGGGTGATGGGAGTCATTGCTCAACATCTGGAGGACCACAGGTGCACTACAAAGAGACAACAGAGTCAATTCAGCAAGTGAAAATGCATGCACCATCAGAGCAATATAAAAGCAAATATATATCATAAATACAGCCAGGCTTCGACTGAAGTCACCCACTATTTGTTCTTCTGGAAACAACTGAAGACATTTTTATTTCTACAGTCATTTTTGTTTCAAAGCCTGTTTAAGTTGTTCTTATTTTTGCAACGTTTTAAAACTATGCTAAAAAAAATTATGTCTACTGTGAATAGGACTTAGTTGGACATAACCCTATGTGTGTATGGCCTGCTTGAAAGAAAACTGGGATGGGGCCAAACCTGCCTCCTGGGGAAGGGAGTTTCATAGGTGAGGAGCCACCACCCAAAAGGCTCTGCCTCCTATTCCCACCTGCTTGATTGGCAGGTCTGCGAGAAGGGGGTCTCTATAGCAGGCTCGTATGGGTGCAAGTGGTCCATGGAATAACTTGGCCCCGGAGTATTTAGGTCTTCAAAGGTAAAAACCAACACTTTGCATTGTGTGCAGTTGATGTAAACCTAGTGTGCTCTAAGCATTGAGCTCCCTCCAACATACGGACCTCTGCATTCTGCACCAGCTGAAGCTTCTGGACCACTGGATCGTGGCAGTACATCCTTAGTGTTCCTTCCACACTTGCCCCTCTCCACTTACCTTTCCCAAAAGGCACAGCCCTGCTTGAAATCCCTTCAGGCCTGTTGGGTGACTGCTGAGGGTCATAGACACACAGTAGGCAGAGCCAGAACGAATGAGAGGTGGAGGTAGGTCATCATAGTTTTGCCCCAAGCGTTGCATTCAGTGCTAGTCCTACTCAGAGTAGGTCCACTAAAGGCAATGTACATTTTATTTGTTTGTTTATTTATTAAATTTGTATACTGTACCACCCTATAACCATAGAGCTCGGAGCGGTTCACAACATAAAATCGCAATATAAAAAAAAACACAGAATACATAATAAAAACAAAGACAACCCAATAATCCACAACACATTTAAAATGACATCAGATGTCAATTTAGCCAAAGGCCTGGTATAAGAGGAACGTTTTTGCCTGGCCCCTAAAGGTGTATCAGGAATGCGCCAGGTGAACTTCCCTGGAGAGGGCATTCCACAGACGGGGAGCCACGGCAGAGAAGGCCCTGTTCTCATGTTGCCACCCTCTACACCCCTTGTGGAGGAGGCATATGAAGAAGGGCCTTAGAGGATGATCTCAGGGTCCGGGTAGGTTCAAATGGAAGGAGACATTCCTTGAGGTATTACAGTCCTGAGCCGTTTAAGGCTTTATAGGTCAAAACCAGCACTTTGCATTGGGCCCAGGAACCAGTTGGCACCCCTTGAAATTCATCGGTTATAATAGCAGAGTCAATATCACAGTGGCACATTAATTTTCATGGGTCTGCTCTGAGTAGGATTTGGTTGGATACAACTCTAAGGAGGATAAACAGGCAATGCTGCCCCCCATCCCCGACCCCCGGGCTAATTTTAAGTAAGATGCAGGTGGTGAGTTTGGCGGCTGTGATTAGTAGAGAAGCCTCCATTGCTGCAGGACCTTTCGTGTTTAGAGTTATGGTTTCCTAATTGGGTGGCAGACAGTTCTTGGCACGGCACTGGGCTATTTGGGGTTATGAGACTCTCTCGCACGTTCCAGGGTTACTACCGTAGGACAGCAGACTACTTCCCCACCAAGAACAGGCAGCGGGTCGGGTGCTTTGCTGTCTCCATGGTCTACGCCGCCTTCTTGATTGATCTACGGAAGGACGACACTGCTGACCTGGCCTTTCACCCGCCCCATCCCAGCTACACCTGGCCATTTGATGACATCATTGTTTTTGCGTACTCCTGCCAAACTGCAGGTGAGAGTGAGGAAGGAAAAGGGGGAGGCAGACCATCATGGCGAGCAATTGTATAGAGTTTCCACATGTCCAGAAAGTGCTTGATAATACAGTGGACCCTCGAGTTATGTACCGCTCTGGATACGTAACTTTCGGGTTGTGAACGCAGCAAACCCGGAAATGTATACAGTGGTACCTCTGGTTGTGAACGGAGCCCCATTCGCAACATGAACAGAACGCAACCCGCGTCTGTGCGGGTCGTGATTCACCGCTTCTGCGCATGCACGTGACGTCATTTTGAGCACCTGCACATGTGTGAGCGGCGAAACTTGGAAGTAACCCTTTCCGGTACTTCCAGGTTGCCACGGGAAGCAACCTGAAAAGACATAACCTGAACCGAATGTGACAAGAGGTGTAACTGTCCTTCCGGGTTTCGCCGCACACGCATGCGCAGAAGCGCTCTGTGCACCGCGCACGTGCACGGAAGTGGCGCCTCCAATTACGGACTTTTCAGGTTATGTATGGACCCCTGGAACGAATTTAATTCGTATCCAGAGGGTCCACTGTAGTAAGAGCCCTACTTTTCAGACCAGACGCCCTTCTAGTCCAGAGGTACCTGTGGCCAACCAGGTGCCTCTGGGAAGCCCCTCAAACAGCATGAAAGCATCAGCCCTTTTCTGTCCCCCCCTCCCTGCAGCTCGTGTTTAGCATCATACTGCTACTGGACATGGAGGCTCCATTTCACCCTGATTTTTTTCTAATGCTTGATTCAAACTGGGGCAAGCAAAAAAGGGAGATGGACAGCCCATGCTCTGTCTACCAAGGTGTGCAGAAGAGCACGGCGGTCTGGTGTGGCAGAGGAATTCCACCGTCAAGGAGCTTGTGCTGGCGATGTGGCAATTGTTTGGACTTTATCTTAAATGCTCGCTTACAGAACCATAGAATTGTCAAGCAGCATACTTTTAAGTTATTATTCTGTTTCCCGTGCAGGAGCCCAGGTGTACTTATGTAACCAGCAGCGGTTTGGATATATCAATGTCCCTGTGAAATCTCACCAGACGCTGGAGGATGAAAGCATCAACTTTGTGCACCTGATCTTGGAGGCAATGGGTGAGTTACTGCAGTGTTTCCCAACCTTGGGTCTCCAGCTGCTTTTGCACTACAACTCCCATCATCCCTAGCTAGCAGTACCAGTGGTCAGGGATGGTGGGAAATGTAGTCCGAAAACAGCTAGACACCAAAGGTTACTGAGTTAGTGCACCTGCTTCAAATACTGCTCTGGCCCACAAAAGAATCTTTCTTGGGGGTTATTGTAGGGTGTTTTTCTTCCTGGCTACGGGACCCTGATAGGCCTACACTTGATGGCATGTACCCAGTGCTTGCCCTACTCATAGCAAACCCATTGCAATTAATGTCCATGACTGAAGGAGTTTCCAGACCCTCACTATTTTCAGGTGGGATTCAGTCACGTGCTGGCAAATTCAGGCTGCATAATCAAATTCCATTGGGAGGGCGTGCGCTGCAAACCTGCTTCCCCAAAAGATCAGGCTTTTTGGTGGTAAGGAAAGTGAAGGATCGCATTTGCTTTGGTGCAACAGCGTCTAACCTCCCTGCAAACAAATGGGGATGAATGCTCAGCAAGCAGGTTGTCTGGAAGCACCATAGGTTGCGCCCATTGATTTTAGTAGGTCTGCTCTGAGTAGAATTTTGTTGGATATGGCCCCCTATCTTTCTCTGGTTTACCTGAGAAAGATAGGTTTGAGCATATTATGCCAATTCTGGTCCAATTCAAAGCGCTGGTATAAAGCCTTAAATGGCTCAGAACCACAATACACCAAAGACCGCTTATCTCCATATGACCCTACCCGGACCCTGAGATCATCATCTGAAACCCTTCATCATGTTCTTCCTCCATGAGCGGTCCAGAGGGGGCAACATGAGAACGGGAGTTTTCTGCAGTGGCCCCCCCCCCCTTTCTGAAATGCTCTCCTCAAGGAAGCTCACTTGGTGCCTTCATTATACACCTTTAGGCACCAGGTAAAAACCTTCCTCTTCTACCAGGCCTTTGGCTGATTGACATCTGATGTCATTTTAAATGTGTTGTGGAAGGGGGGATTACTGGGTTGTCTTTGTTTTTGCTCTTATTATGTATTATGTGTTTTTTATATTGTGATTTTATGTTGTGAACTGCCATGAGATCTGTGGGTATAGGATGGTACACAAATTTAATTAATAATAATATTAATAACTTAACCTTCTCAAGCTCGAGGGAAATTAGAACCAAAGAGCTGGAGAGAGCTTTGTAGGCCATTTTGTCTGTCTCCTGCTTGATGCAAGAAATCCAAACCTGGAACCGTTTCTCCCTCTCCATTTACTACTACTTATAATTAATAATGCTAATAATTAACAACAACAACACAATGGAAGCCCTATTATAAGCAATTCAAAGAGGGAAGGGGAGAAAGTTTTGGGAGCTGGTTTAGAGTTATTGGCAGAATACACCAGCAAAATAACAGCAAGCTGTTTATGGAACTCACTTGCTTAAGAGTACAGTACAGTGGTACCTCGGTTTACAAACTTAATCTGTTCCAGAAGTCTGTTCTTAAACCAAAACTGTTCTTAAACCGAGGTGCGCTTTCCCTAATGAGGCCTCCTGCCGCCGGTGCCCTTCCACCATTTGGATTCCATTCTTAGACTGAGGTAAAGTTCTCAAACCGGGACACTACTTCCGGTTTTGCGGAGTTCGTAAACCGAATCATTCGCAAACAGGACTGTTCTTAAACCGAGGTACCACTCTATAGGTTAAAAACCTGAGCAGCAACGTAGCCTCCTCTCCAAGCTTTACATCTCTCTTGCAGTGGATGGTACCCCAATGTTCCCCTCCAGCCATGTCTACCTCCCACCGAAGCATCCAACCAAAATTGGGTTTGACGAGGTAAGCATCTCTCTCTCTCTCTCTCTCTCTCTCTGTGTGTGTGTGTGTGTGTAAGAGAGAAATTGTCAGCACCTGTGAGGGCTGTGAGTGAGTGACTGAGTCAGAGTATGCCTGAATGCATGTGATGAATTTTGTGCGTTTTGAGTAAGTGGAATCCTATTTTATGGGGGTTTTTTGAGCTTCATTGTTTTACGTATTCCACTTTAAATTCATTAGTTAATTGCATTTGATTTTCTTTGTAAGCTTGCTTTTGTGATGAAAAGTGGTTTATATAAGTACTCGAAAAAAGGAATTGAACCTTCTGTTTTCCTTTTAGGTTTTCCTCATCAACTTGGCAAGGCGCCCAGACCGTCGGCAGCGCATGCTTAGTTCCCTCTTTGAGTTGGAGATAGAGCCCTTGGTGATTAACGCTGTCGATGGAAGGTGACTGGCTGACGCCTCTTTCTGGGGTGCTTTGTTTTGGTTTTTAGCATGAAATGGGGCTGCTGCAACTGATGGACCTCTCTGCCACAAGGCTTAGATAGCTTTTAAAAAATGCAAATGTAATAGGAGAAAGGGGAACACATTGAGGCCAAAATATGATGGTGATGATCATCATTATTATTATTTACAGTCATACCTCATGTTACATTTGCTTCAGGTTACGTTCTTTCAGGTTACGTCCCACAGCAACCTGGAAGTACCAGAAAGGGTTACTTCCGGGTTTCGCCACTCACACATGCACAGAAGCGCTCAATTGCGCTTCGCACATGCGTGCAAGCACCAAGTCACACTGTGCACCTGCGCAGATACGACGCTTCAGGTTGCGCTCTTTTCATGTTGTGAACGGGCCTCTGGAACGGATAGATTTGAAGGAGCAAGTCCATTCAGGAAACAACTATCAAGTCCTTCTAGTCGTGATGGATTTACAGGACTTGCAGAACCAGTGTACTATGGGATATCAGTTGTTAGGTGAAGGGCAGTAGTCAGGGTGGGGGAAGCCATTGCCTGCGTGCCTCACTGGTGGGATTCCTGCAGGCATTTCCTTTGGCACTGTGGAAACAGGATGCTGAACAAGATGGGCCTGTGGTCCAGAAGGACCCTCTCCTCATGTTCCTAAATAGCCCAGCCTTTCCCTCTGCTGTATGTGAAGCTTCTTTCATCACTAGCTTTAGTCATCTTTGTGAAGATAAACCTTTTAGCCCAGGCTTCCCCTGACCCATGAGATCAGACCCTGCTTTTGCTGAATTCCTCTCTTTTTTTTAATAAATACTCCCCCCCCACACACAATTTTTAAATTCATTTTATAACACAACTAAACAACACAAACAGAAAATACAAACAATACGAACAGATTCTTGTCTCATCCTTATTTTTTCTAAACATTGTTAGGTGGGCTTCCCCAAGTCCCCTCATCTGATTTGCATTTTACCTCATCTTTAGCAGTTTACATATATAATAATTTTTAACCATTTTTTAAAAAATCACGCTTACTTTTACCATAAAAATCTTCACATTTTATCACTTACAAATAATACTATTTTAAAATACACTATCTTCTACTTCTAACCCTACAGCCCTTATCCACTTCCAAAGCTATTCTAAGATTTAAATATTAACATATTTTTTCAGATATTTAAATCTTCTTCCACCGTCTCTTCTCTAAATACTTTTTAAATGCACTTTCTCTGTTTTTATTATGCTGTTCTTTGTACATGGCTTTCAGAACTTTTAACTAGAAATGCTCCTGAACAAATGCAATAAATCTACTTGCTGTATACTTGTCTGAACCCCATTGCACCTGAAAGCTGGAGAGAGGAGCACGTGGGCTCCATGCCACCTACAGCTGATGTGAACTGGCACCCCAACAACACCTGGGGACCCAAGGCTGGGTGGGATATCTATACGGGGCTGTGTCGCTCCATGCTGCCTGTCCTGGTTCTTGACCTGCGCTCTTGGGAGTGCTGCTTTGCTAACCTCTGTTATCTCCTCTGCCAGTGCCCTAAACAGCAGTGACATCAAGAAACTGGGTGTGGACCTGCTTCCAGGTTATTTTGACCCCTTTTCAGGCAGGACACTCACCAAAGGAGAGGTGGGCTGCTTCCTGAGCCACCATCATGTGTGGAATGAGGTAAGGGCATGGGCTGGGTTGGACGAAAGGGTCAAGGGCTTGGGTTGGTTCAATGCAGGGAAGGGCAATTGATGTGGTCAAGCAGAGCCTGCCCATCAGCTTCTCTCTCGTTGGCTACTCAAGATCTGGGGCCAAGCCCTGTGCAATGGTTATATAGGTAGAGCCAGTGTGGTGTAGTGGTTAAGAGCGGTGGCCTTGTAATCTGGTGAACTGGGTTTGCTTCCCCGCTCCTCCACATGCAGCTGCTGGGTGACCTTGGGCCAGTCACACTTCTCTGAAGTCTCTCAGCCCCACTCACCTCACAGAGTGTTTGTTGAGGGGGAGGAAGGGAAAAGGAGATTGTTAGCTGCTTTGAGACTCCTTAGGGTAGTGATAAAGCGGGATATCAAATCCAAATTCTTCTTTTAAGTCCAGCTAGGCTCCTACTGTGTCTCTCAGGTCAGCTGGTTTGCTGGGCTGAAGAGTAGGAGAGGCGTTTCTGGCTGTTGCTCGACATTGTACAACATAGCAGAGAGTGGGTGGAGAAGTGTCGGGAGGCTGGAGGAACGCAATCCTTGCAAATCCTGACACTGGTTGACCTGACCCCCACCTCCCAGATTGACGCATGCATCAGGAATTCATTGCCCTCTCACTTTTGCACTTGGAATCATAGAGCTGAAGAGTAGGAAGGGTCCCTGGCAGTCATCTGGTCCAAGCTTTCCCAATGTTCCAAAGTAGTTCTTTTGTTAGATAACTTATTATTTTTTCATTAATAACAATCCCATGTAAGCCACATTAATACACTATCAAATCACAATACAATTAAAAGAGCCAATTATCCAGTTCCAAATTAAACAATTTTGGGTAACTTCCCGTGTTCTGATTATCAGGAGATGATGTTATTCTTTGGTCTCCAATCTCCAATTCTTTGGCTCCAGTCCTCCTAATTAATCCAAGCCTGTGAGCATATGATAAAATTTGCTCTCTGCCCTGCGCTTTCCCCCAAAAGGTCTTTTGGATTTCTCAACAAGGTCTACACCAGGGATGCAGAACCTGTGGCTATCTAGATGTTGTTGGACTCTCATCAGCCCCACAGCTAATGGGAGCTGTAGATCTCAAGACATCTGAAGAGCAACAGCTTCTCCATCTCCGAGCTGTGCTGTTATAGCATACACAGCAAGTTCCCTTGGTAAAGATGCTGGTGTCCCTTTGCTTGCTGCAGTCCTGGGTGAGCTCTGCGATGGAACTTTAAGGTCTCTTTCACCCATACTCTCTAGCGCTGTTGTTTTCTCCCCCCTTTAGATTGTCGAACGGGGTCTGGAGAAGTCTGTGGTGCTGGAAGATGATGTGCGGTTTGAGGCATATTTCAAGAAGCGAATTTTGCGGCTGATGGATGAACTGGAGCAAGTACAGCTGGATTGGGACCTGATGTATGTTGGGTTAGCTGGTGGGGTTGGGCGAGGTCCTCAGCTGCAAAACAGCCCTAGTTGTTTGGCTACACTTTGGAATGCCAAAATAACTATAGCTCAGTGGCAGTGCACCAGCTTTGCATGCAGAAGGTTTCTCCAGGAAGGTCTGGAAAAGTCTCCTGTTGGAAATCCTGGTGAGCTGCTGCCAGTCAGTGTAGGCAATATTGAGCTCAGTTGACGTATGGCCTGACTCACCATAAGGCAACTTCCTGTGTTCCTGTTTGGTTCATCCTTTTATTCAGAACTGTGAGGGCTGGAATATTTAGTTTTAGGTGGAGGACAATGAATCAGTTGTTAAGAGTCTGTGCTTTGCATGCAAAAGTCTCTGGCTCAATCCTAGGCAACTCCAGGTAGGATCCTGACTCTCTCTGAAATACTGCAGAATCACCAGAGGCAATGTTGAGCGAGATGCACCAATGGTCTGAATCATTAGAAAGCTATTTCCTGTATTCACGTTTGTTTATTTCATAAAATTTATGCACTGTTTGAGCATAAAGCATCTCAAAGTGGTTTAAAAGAAGGCAAAAGAAAAAATCTAGAAAAAGACCACAACACTGTTTCGAAACATGCAAGAGTTAAAATACTAAAACTGATTAAAATCACCTCAACTTTCCCAAGCACCTGGATGGGCTTGTCTAAACAGGCAGGTGCCGAAAAGAGCAGAGCGAAGGCTTGATCTCAATAGGCAGGGAATTCCAAAGTGCAGGCGCTGCCACACTAAGTGACTGAGTTCTTACAAATGCTGAACAGGTATTATGTGGCACCTGTAAAGTAGTAGCAGTTCCAATGATTGAAGTGATGGAGTGTGCACATTTGGTGTAAAGTGATCTTGTAGGTTAACTGGTCCCAAGTTTCAAAGGGCTTTATATATTAACAGAAACACTTGAACTTGGTTCAGTAACAAATCACCGGCCAGTGCAGACCTCTGAGCTAGCAAGGCCTCACCCCTGCCAACAAACTGTCACAAGCCAGTCCTCTGCACCTGAAGCCAATCTATATCTTCTGGCTGCAGTGCAAAGTTGAGATAGAGCTGCAGCTGCAGTTGTTTTTACTGTTTTAAATTGTTTTAACTGTTTTTGTTAAACTTGTTGTTGTTGTTTGTTTATATTGAGGGAGGGGAGATGTGTCTGGGAGGAGAGGAGCTGGGGAGACCGGGGTTGTATGGTGTGGGAGGTGGGGCAGGCTGGGTAAGTGGCACATGGATAAGGGCCCCTCCTCCAACCTGGGGATTTGTGGTTGTCTGCATGCAAAGCAAGTGTGCTGCCACTGGGCTGTGGATCCTCCCCACCACCCTCAAATGGAACACTGTGCTTTGACTAGCAGCAGCTCCCTGAGGTCTGTCTGTTAATGTAGGGGTGGGGAACCGTCCCGCCCACCAGCCAGGTTTGGCCTGCCAGGTCTCCTCAGTTCTACTCAGTTACTATCTCTCTCCATCCCCATGGGCCTGTTGGGATGCGTCTGGGGAGACGGGGGCATTTGGCAGGCCCCGAGTGCTATGAGTATTTGCAGGGACCGGGCCCCGAGTGCTGTGAGTATTCGCAGGGACCGGGCCCCGAGTGCTGTGAGGCATATGTAAGCATATTTACATCATTTTATTCAGCAGCAGACAAAGGAAAACATGTCTGCTTCCCTTCGTGTCCAAGCAAACAGCATAGGCAAAAGCAATATACAAACGAAAGTTCCCAGCAAGCTGTGCTGGAATGTAAACAGACATGTGACATGCAACAGTCCACATATCTGTTCCTCTCAAGGTGGAACAGAACATCAATATCCTAACATCAATATCCTAACATCAATATCCTAACAATGCCAACTTCTTGATTGATGGCACTGCTCAGGGCTAATGTTGGCTTTTGGAGGTGGGAGAAGATGATCTGGCTTTGTGGGGCAAAAAGGTTGAACACTAAAAAGGCCAATTTGTCTTCTTCAGTTACCTGGGCCGGAAGCAAGTGAACGCTGAGGATGAGGAGCTGGTGGAGGACGTACGAAATCTTGTGGTGCCTGGATATTCCTACTGGACTTTAGCTTACATCATCTCACGGCGAGGGGCTCAGAAATTGATTGATGCACAGCCGCTCTCCAAAATCCTCCCTGTGGATGAATTCCTGCCCATCATGTATGACAAGCACCCCAAGTAAGGAGCTTGAAATATTGTGGGTTTGTTTGAATTGGCTTGGAGTTCAGATGTAGTAATACAGAACAGCAGCCTTGCCATGATGTTCTCATGGCCTTGCCATGATGTTCTCATGGAAGCGCTGAGGAAGCACAAGTCTGTGGCGGGATTTAATGTGTGAGTGGGACCTGTGACAAAACCTTGCAGTGTGGAACACTTGATGCAGGAGGCTAGCCATGGTGGCTGTGTTGTGCTTCCACATTCAGAGGCAGTAATGCTTGTGGATTCCAGTTGTTTGCAACCACAGGGAGGGAGAGAATTGCTCTTGTGCTCGGGTGTATTTTGCAGGTTTCATGCAGGCATCTGGTTGACCACTGTGAGAACAGGATGCTGGACTAGATGGGCCATGGGCCTGATCCAGCCTCAAAGCACTTACTGTATGTTCGTAATGCTTTTCTTCAGGGCCCCTCTAGACCCCATTTTTATTGTGAATTTGTGGTTGTTTGTTTTCATGGTGCTTTGGGGGCAGTTATGCACTATTCCACTTTCAGTTCTGTTCACACCTGCAAAAGTTTCAGGGCAGACATGCTTGCTTTGTTTCCGTGTCGCACAGCTCCCTGCTGATGATCCTGTTATCGTTCTGTACCACAAATACTCCTTTTGTTGCGCTGCAGTGCAAAAGCTTAGTAATCCAGAGCGCAATAAAGCAGCAACATAGGAGGAAGTATCTCAAAACAGCTAATGACGGGGAAGGATGTGTGGACGGTCCAGTACAAATCCACAGCTATTGTACTCTTGTTGCACCAGTGACGTGGCAGTATATGTCTGGGAAAACCAAACAAGCACCAACCAGTCAGGGGTGGGAGGCTAAATCTCTAATAATAATAATAATAATAATAATAATAATAATAATAATAATAATAATAATTGTACCCTGCCCATCTTATTGGGTTTCCCCAGCCACTCAGGGCGGCTTCCACAAAGACCAAAAATACACTAATATATCATACATTAAAAACTTCCCTGAACAGGGCTGCCTTCAGATATCTTCTAAATGTCAGGTAGTTTTTTTTCTCTTTGACATCTGGTGGGAGGGCGTTCCACAGGGCGGGCGCCACTACCAAGAAGGCCCTCTGCCTGGTTCCCTGTAACTTGGCTTCTCGCAGGGAGGGAACCGCCAGAAGGCCCTCAGAGCTGGACCTCAGTGTCCGGGCTGAACAATGGGGGTGGAGAAGCTCCTTCAGGTATACTGGACCGAGGCCGTTTAGGGCTTTAAAGGTCAGCACCAACACTTTGAATTGTGCTCGGAAATGTCAAGGCTGACATACAGATAAGGCCTCCAGAATACGTTGGGCAGGATCATGCCTTGTAAGCAAAGAAAAGAAGAAAAGTGCCTCTCTCCCCGCCCCGCACCAATCCCTGCCTTCACTGCTCCGGCATCAGTTAAGGGAAAACATCTGTTCCTATGACTTCACTCCCTCCAGCCTGCAGAAGTCTGTGGAAAAGAATAGTCAGCAGCCCCCAGGAGGAGGAGGAGAGGGTGTTGAGGTTTCTTGAACGGCCATTCGCTCAGTTTGCTGAAAGCATAATAGGAGCCAGGGAAATGTGGCTGATTGCCATGCCTTGGGACTGGGATGGAGAATCCTTGGTCCTCCTGATGCTCTAGAGCAGAAGTCGGGGCATAGAAGAGGCAGTTTTCCACCGGGTCTTCATGTCCCTCAGAAAACATCTTCCCTTGATGCTTGGGGTGCCCTCCCAAACAGTGGGGGTTAGCATGGGGGGGGGCTGTTGCTGTTGGGGGAGGGGTATGTGAAAGTTGCCTCCCCTGTTGGTGAGGAAATGGCAGGAATGATGAACTCCCCTTTACCACCAGATCCTAAACCTCTGCTGTCTTGTGGCTCTACTCATTCATGAGAAAGGTTTCAGGAGTAAACCCCGAGGAAAAATCCACACCTGATTCTTTGTGAGACACCTTCAGGGGAAGAAAAGGCTAAGCTAAGGAATAAACCCTACACAGATTCAGAGTGGAGTCCCTAAGGCAGTTGAATGGTGCCTTGTACTCCTCCTGCAGCCAAGCTGGTGCCAAACGTCTTGCTCCGCTTTCCTTTGGACCACATCTGCGATGCCGGGGGGGGGGGTCTTGTCTCCTGGCAGCCCAGGACCTCCATGCACACTGCCCAGGCTTTCGCTGCAGAGTCACTCTGGTGCTGCAAACTCAGCAGTTTGCCTTCACCTCTAGAGGTGCACTCCACTGTCTCTCAAGACAGATGGATGCCGGCAACAACAGCAAGGGGAACTTGTCCCCCCCCCCCCAATATCATTTTTATTAATTTTACAATACAGTCATACCTCATGTTACATTTGCTTCAGGTTGAGCGTTTTCAGGTTGTGTCCTGCGTCGACCTGGAAGTACCGGAAAGGGTTACTTCCGGGTTTCGCCGCTTGCGCATGCACAGATGCTCAAAATGAAGTCACACGCATGCACAGAAGTGGTGAATCATGACCCGCAGATGTGCAGACATGGGTTGTGTTCTGCTCATGTTGCGAATGGGCCTCCAGAATGGATCCCGTTCGCAGCTAGAGGTACCACTGAAATGCTTTCCATTACAATCTCTTCTCTTATATTATACATTTTGGCTTTTTAGGACCATGACTTCCTTCAAACCTTCCTTGTGATTTTCTATCTTTCATTTCAAATTTCTGCATTTTCACTACTTAACCATTGCTTTCAAATCAAAAACATCAAAGCATCATATTTTCTTATTCCTCTCTGCAGTGATTTTTATACCTTTCCTTGCAATCCTTGCAATCCTACCAGTGTGTTTGATTGACTACAATTGTCTTTCAAATAATTTACAAATTTAGTCCAGTCCTTGATGAACTCTGGTCCCGCTGTTCTTGGATTCTTCACGTCATTTTGGCCAGTTCCACATACTCCATTAACTTCAGTTGCCATTCTTCCTTTTTCGGTAATTCCTCTTGTTTCCACTTGTGTGCTAATAAAATTCTTGCTGCAGTTGTTGCATATAGGAAAAGCTTGGTCTCTTGTTTGTTAATGTCTGTACCACAACAAGGGGAACTTGTGGCCCTCTAGATGTTGTTGGACTCCAACTCCCATCAGCCCTAGCTGATGCTGGGAGCTCAACAACATCTGGAGGGCCTGAGGCCTCCCTATCCCTGTTTTGACGGATGGGCTATTTTCCTGGCCTACCCAACTGTGTCAGTAGGCCATGGTTCTCTTTGACAGGCACAGACTAAGGCCCACGCTGTGGTAAGGGGCCCCACTGTTGACCTTCAGAGCCCTCCTCTCCTTCTGCCCTGTTCAGCCTTGCAGTTGCTACATGTTTGCCTTCCCTCTCAGCTGAGCAAGGAAGAGCATTGGCCTCCACTTGCCTTGCCCGCTTCCTCTGTGCGCTGGTGCGGATTGGGCCCAGTGGGAGAGAGCAAGCAAATGGGCAACAGGGGCAGGTCTTGTTCAGCCCTCCTGCCCCTCCCTCCCCCAAATCTGGAGTCCATTACTGGGTCACCATAGTAAGCAATGCTGGCACGTGGGATGGAGCAGCCACACTGTGCCCCAAAGAGAAAGTGGGGTCGATAGGAGAAGCTTTTGTGTCTTGCTTGCTGCATGGCTTCCCACGGGCTACACTGGCCTCTGCTCAAGACACTTTGGGAATGTGATTTACAGGCAGCCGGCTGAGGCTGAGCCAGGATTCCTGGCTGTGTTTTCAGACTTTCCATCTGTGCCAGACTCTCACTCCAAACCAGAATTTCACCTGGCCTTTTTTGGCTCTGTATTTGCGTAATGCAAAATCTCTCTCTCTCTCTCTCTCTCTCTCTCTTTCTTTCTTTCTCTCTCTCTCTCTCTCTCTCTCTCACTCACACACACACACACACATAAACAAACAAACAAATAAAATATTGCTGGGTAGTCAATAACACTTCCTTTGCTAATGGGGATGTGAGTGTGGTCTGCATTTTGGCTCCCTTTGATTTCACTTCTCTCCCCACCCACCCCAGTTTAGGACTGAGTTTCATGCACCTGATGGACTCTTAGTCAATAAATGTTTATGCTAGGTTAGCCAACACTGGGTAGCCACAAGGTAGTGGTAGGGGTTAATGACTTTTTTTAAAAAAGTTTTTATTCAATTTCCAAATTATTAACAAATACAGAAGAGAGAAAACAAATTTCTGGAAACTAATTGAAAATACATTTATTTTTAGTGTTAGGAAGTAATGGTGTACTTATACCAGGTAAGTTGTAATACATTTTACAGTTGTTGCTGGACTCCAACTCCCCACAGCTAACATAGCCAGTTGTCAAAGACGATGAAAGTTGGAGTCCACCAACGCCCGATGAGGGCACCACGTTGGCTACCTTTAACACATTTGCAAGGTTTTAAGATGCCACAAGAGTGCCAAGTGGCTGAATTGGCTTCGAGTTCAGATGTCATAATGCAGAGCAGCCTTTGAGAATCACTGGTCAGAAGAATAGGCTGATGCTTCCTTCTCCTCCCTCTCTCTCAGTGAGGATTACAAAAAGCATTTCAGCAACCGGGACCTGCGAGCTTTCTCTGTGCGCCCCCACCTCGCCTACCCAACCCACTACACCGGCGATGCCGAGTGGATGAGCGACACGGAAACCTCCACCATCTGGGACGATGACTCACGCAAGACGGGCTGGAGCGGCTCGCAAAAGACTCTGAAAGACACCCATGGCAGCGTAGGCACTTCAGGCCACTCCTTCCGCCCGGCCTCTCGGGATGAGCTATAACATCTGGCTGGTAAGTAAGGCCTGGGAAACAGCTGTGCAGCAGATGTGGAACCGCTTGGGCAGAGCCGTATGCTGTAGGGCAGTTGGCTGCAGGAAGCCTTTCCCAGAAGTGATTGCTCCTCGCCCCCCCCCGCGCCCCCGCCCTGCAACTCCTCTACAGCATGATGGCATTTTATGCACAATTAACTTGCAAACTTGCACGGTTGAAAACAGACTGGTTGAAACTGTGCAAATTAAATGCACACCAGGTGGAGAGCTTGAAAGCTCTTTTCGAGCATGGAAGGAGCTGTTAAGCTCTCTGCCTTGCTTACCAGGCAGTGCCTGGTAAATGTTTTTATATTACTGTACACTGCCCTGATACCTTATGAGTGGGTAGTATATAAATACTTTTACTGCATAACTAAAATAAATAAATGAGCACCTTGCAAGGAGGCTCACCTTCATTACTGGGTAGGTGGTCTCCTGCAGGCCTGTATGCAGAGATGTGTTCATGTAACTTGCCGTTTGTTTGGATTCTTTGTGTGTGTGTCCTCAACGTGTCATGGAGCTAACTGGAAAGGTTACATCTCTTAAAAAATAAATAAATCAAGAACTGTCTTTCTGGAGCCACCAATTTTGCTGAGACATTGGGCGCCAGTTTGCTGAAGTCCAAAGTATTCATTATTGCCAAGACTCTTCAGTTCTGCCATCGTTGCTGTTTAGATTAAGGCAGCAAAGTATAATTATCCTGGTGAGGGTTGTCAGTTGTCTGAAACTGGTTGCTACTCATTGAACAGCTGCTTGAAATGCACTGATGTGTAAGTCTTTGTATTGAGCTCTACATCTTCAGTTGCTCATTTCTGCAGATCTTTCTTAAAAAGCAGCAAGCCAGGCCTCTTGTTTGTTTTTCTGGCCACGTCTGTGTCCTGTGAGGCTCTTTCTCCCTCCATATTTATGGGGGGGGGGGGAAGCAAAGTGGGTAGTTACCTGGGATGGCACATTTGAGGAGGCAGTGCCTCCCCCAAAAGTTTGGCAAAGGCCTCACCCTAACCCAAATGATCAAGGGGATGGAGCAACTCAACTATGAAGAGAGCCTGCAGCAGTCAGGATTTTTTAGTTTATAGAAAAGACAAGTAAGAGGAGACAAGGATAGAAGTTTATAGAATTATGCACGGCCTAGCAACAGAAATGTTTTTCTCACTCTCTCAAAGCATTGTAACTCATGGACACCCAATGAATCTGAATGTTGGAAGATTCAGGGAAGATAGAAGAAAGCACTTCTTCATGCAGAACACACGTCAAGCTGTGGAACTCCCACAGGAAGCAGCAGTGGTCAGCAACCTGGACTGCTTTGGATTAGACCATTTCCCAGAGCAGAAGGCTATTGATGGTTACTAGACAGGATGGCCATGCTCTGCCAACACAGTTGGAGGCAGCAATGTTTCTGAATACCAGTTACTGGAAACCACAGGGTTTTTTTTTGTTGTTGTTGTTCCTGCTGCACTCATGTCCAGCTTGCAGGCTCCCCAACAGAGGCATCTGGTTGGCCGCTGTAGAAACAGGATGCTGGACTAGATGGGCCATTGCCCTGATCCAGCAGGACTCCTCTTATGTTTAGGCTCTGGAGCTGCTGCACTGGGCTGGTGGGTGGGGAGAGCTAAGTTGCCACACCAGCCAAGGGCAGGGTCCCCTATTCTGAAAGGGAAGATCGGACAACTCCAGAACAGCGTCCCCCAAGTTGGAGGCAAGGAGCCCCCTGGCAAAGCTGGTGGGAGCTGGGGCGCATTCAGAACACCCCTGCTTTGTTCTGCATCCAGGAAGCAACCTCCTCCTTTCCACTTGCCCACCTCCACTGCTTTTCTCACCACCTGTCTACTTGCCCCTAGCTGCAAAAGCAGGCTTTTCACTCAATACTCCCTCTGTGTGGGGCCTCATCTTGCTAAGGAGGATGTCTCCACCCCCTTTGCACGTCTCCCACACACTGCATACGCTTGGTCATGATCCTCCTGCAGAGTCCTGTCTGCATCTACTCAGAAGTGAACTCCTCCCGTAGCTCAGAGGGGCTTACTTCTTCCAGGTACGTGGGCCTATGACTGCAGCTTCCTCTAATCATGTACAGTGGTACCTCGCAAGACGAAAAGAATCCGTTCCACGAGTCTCTTCGTCTTGCGAAGCAAGCCCATTAGCGGCTTAGCGCTATTAGTGGCTTAGCGGATCAGCTGATAAGCGGCTTAGTGGATCAGCTGATAAGCGGCTTAGCGGATCAGCTGATTAGCGGCTTAGCGGATCAGCTGATAAGCGGCTTAGCGCTTAGAAAAAGGGGGGGAAGGGAAAAAAAACCCCGCAGGAACTCGCAAGACATTTTCGTCTTGTGAAGCAAGCCCATAGGAAATTCGTTTTGCGAAGCGTCTCCAAAACGGAAAACCCTTTCGTCTAGTGGGTTTTCCGTCTTGTGAGGCATTCGTCTTGCGGGGCACCACTGTATACAGTTTATACATGTATACAGGGGGTGGAAGTCGCTTCTGCTGTGGGTAGCAGAGCACACACCATAAATACTGCGTATGAATCAAAGAAGCAGAATAATACAGTGGTACCTTGGGTTACATACCCTTCAGGTTACATACGCTTCAGGCTACAGACTCCGCTAACCCAGAAATAGTGCTTCAGGTTAAGAACATTGCTTCAGGATAAGAACAGAAATTGTGCTCCGGCGGCGCAGCGGCAGCAGCGGGAGGCCCCATTAGCTAAAGTGGTGCTTCAGGTTAAGAGCAGTTTCAGGTTAAGAACGGACCTCCGGAACAAATTAAGTACTTAACCCGAGGTACCACTGTACAGAAAGCTGAAATATGTGTGAATTTTGCATTGTTTTCCCTGTCTGCCCCTAATTTGGGTGATTTGGAATCGGGTTGGGTTTCTTTTTTATTTTATATTCTTCATTGAAAAATTAAAAAGTACAAAATTACAAGTGCACAGAGTAAGATAAGACACAAAGAAGAAGAAACAAGAAATAGTACCTATGTAGAAAACAGAACAGAAAAGGATATACATAATGTTTGATGTATTATAGTATTTTAATATTTTTTGGGAAGCCACCCAGAGTGGCTGGGGAAGCCCAGCCAGATGGGCGGGGTATAAATAATAAATTATTGTTATTATTGTTATTATTGTTGTTGTTGTTGTTGTTGTTGTTGTTGTTGTTGTTGTTGTTTTGTGTACGTTACAAAAAGGGGGGCACTTGTTATTGTAGTTAAGAGGCTTTAATCTAATATGTTTGGGTTTCTTTCTACATTTATACCCCACCTTTCCCTCAAGGAGTTCAAGGTGGTGTACAAGGTTCTTTCCTTTCTTTGTTTTATCCTCACAACACCCCTGTGAGGTAGGACCTTGAACTGTGAAGAACTGTGAAGAAGGTTAGCCAGTGAATTTCATGGCCAAGTGCAAGGGGAGGATTTGAACCCAGGTCTCCCAGATCCTAGTCCGACATCCTAACCACTGCATAACACATCATGGATAAACAACCTTGTAAATGAAAACATCTGGCAGGAAAGAGGGATGCATTCTCCACAAGCCCCACCCTCTGTCCCACTTCTATGGATTTCTCTCTGATTTGAGCCTTGCTTGTGTGGGAGGTTTTAGCACTAGCAGGAGCCTGACATCTGGGCAAAACCTGCGACCCTCTAAAGCAGTGTTTCCCAACCTTGGGTCTCCAGCTGTTTTTGGACTACAGTTCCCATCATCCCTTACCACTGGTCTTGCTAGCTAGGGATGATGGGAGTTGTAGTCCAAAACCAGCTGGAGACCCAAGGTTGGGAAACGCTGCTCTAAAGAACCTGGAAACCAGAAAAAAATCAGCGGCTGGAACATGGCTCTGAATCCTCCTGCCCTTATCCTGATTTCAGGCAGTTGGCCTCGGCCCCCAAAAGCCGCGTGGGCTTCCTTTGCTACTCTGGCTGACTCTTTCTCTCCTCTGGACTGCCTGTGTGTCTTGCAGAGCCTAAACAAGCAGGAGCTTCAAAAGACTCTGTCTAAGGACGTGTGCTGAGGCTCAGTGCTGCTTTTGTGAGTTCCCTGAAGCTGTTAGGACAGGAAATCCCGAGAAACGGCTCAGATTCCGAGGTAAACAAACAACGGCCCTGTGCTCCCTGCAGCTGGAGGTCAGGAAAGTCTGGCTTGCTTTGCTGTTAGCCAGCTGGTTCTCAGCTGTTGCCTCCCGCACCCCCACTTTTTGAAAAAGATCCTACATACTGGTGATGCACAGGGAAAGGAAATGAAGCAGCAAAACACTGCACTCGGAGCCCGCTTGCTGTTCCCTGTGTCTAGAATGCAACCACAGAATAATGAAATCCATGCAACGCAGGTCGCTAAAAGCTGGATCGGTTTCCTGCAACGAAGATATTTCTGGGTCCCAGTTTGCATGTGCTGGTTAATGATTTGTCGCAGGAATGAGGAGCCTCAGACCCAGGAGCCAAATCTGACCCTCCTGGCCTCTCTGTGTGTGACTGTTCACTGGCTGCACCCATTACCAGCCTTGGCTTTGGGACCTTCATGAGTGCTTTTGCCTGGCTGGAATGTGTCTTTGAACTCTGATCATGCCTCTTGGTTGCCTGGAGGGAGGATAGAGGGCAGTCTGCACATGTGTGCAGAAACTAGCCTATTGCACAAAGGCAAAAAGCACATTTGTTGTCCCCCCCCCTTTTTTTTCTGGCCCTGCCCACCACTGGCGTGCTATGAAATTGTCTATTCCCCTCACAGACCTACAATCCCCAGTGTTTCCTGTGAAGAGGGATTGATTGTTTAAGCCACCCTGGGAAGGGAACAGGGTATCCCTTATAAACTTTCAGCACGCTTAACAAACTGCATCTCAAAGGAAGCTGTGTTTGTTTAAGTGGTTTCATAGCACTTTAAATGTACAGTATGAATGTGGCCTTAATCGTACTCCTCTTACTATGATTGCTGCCATTGGGCAGGTTTATATGTTGACAGTGTGTGCCTTGAAATTCCATGCAAATCGCAGAGTTTTGTAATTTGTCAATAATGAGAATCCTGGCTTCCTTTTAAACAGCAACGAAGGACAAGTTCCTAGCCCCTGTGCCCCGAAAGCAATCCCTGCAAAAACAGCAGCTGGTGGAATAAGCACCTTGCTTATCATTGCACACAAGGCCTATGTCTCCAACTATAGCAGCAGGTCTATGCCAGAGTGTTTTCTTCCTGCTCTCTATCAGTAGGTTTTACTCAGTCCTAATAACACCCATCTCTTCCTTTTCCCCTCCCAGGTGTACCTGCTGCAGCCCATGAGCGAGAAGACGATGACACATCAAGGATTGGTTCCCCCACTCACCACCTTGTATTAGGACACTGTGTTTGCTTGAGCTGTGTTGAACAGGGAAACGAATGCACTGTGTGCAAAAATTGCATCAAAGACCAGTTTGTGCTCTGCCAATGCCTCTGGAATTTCCCTTTTTGGATGACAGTGGAGTTTTGGGGTGCTGCAATATTTGTGCTCTCCTAGCAACAAAAGCTTCCTTCACTTATACGATGGTTTGGAGCTGATATTGGCACAAGCCGGGTGCCTTTGGGTGTTTTCCTTTCTCCACAACACAAGCACACGGCAGTTGCAAGAGACCTAATTTCTGCAGCCTGCTGAGATGTAGATTGGTTTGTGCAGATGTTTGCTGTCAGAACAGGCCGTTCCAACTTTTTTATATATAAAAAAGACTGTCCAATTTGGGTAAATAATCTGCACAGCCATTGGAGTTTTCTGCACTGCCTGGCATTGCCATGGGCATGGCTGGTATAGAGAGACAGTTACTTCATTGAACACCAAAGGAGGGGAGAACCTCTGGCCCTCAAGATCTTTCTATCAGGCCTTTGACATCTTCCTGAAGCCACACACCCCTTGAGTCCCTTCCCTGGGTGAAATGTGTTGTTCAGCAGGGATATAGTGGCTCTTGCTTACCAGGGTGGAGCAACAGGTGTGGATGTGTATATGGGAAAACCTCTCAACATTTGCATGGTTGGAATCTGGCTTATGGTACAAATGGCAGAAGTTATACCTGATGCTTCACTCACTCTTGCCTCTGCCCCCCCCCCAGAAGGCTGCTAGTAAGTGAATGTTTCCCCTAAGCCAGCTAGGAGACCTCAGGACTGCCACTTTGACTTAAAACAACAACAATTTTCACAGTATAACAAAATAGAAAACACCCATACAGACAAGAAGAAAGAACACTTTTCTCAGAAGAGTAAGATACAAAGGCTAACCAAATGTACCTCACTATACATAGCTGGCTATGTCTTGCTGGAGGATTCATAACTGAGAACATTTAAGATAACTAGGGTTTCTTTAGTTGTACATTCTTGGATTGCATGGGGTTAGACTAGATGGCCCTTGGGGGACTTTCCAGCTTTATGGTTCTGTGGTTCCATATTTCTTTGAAGTTGTTTTCCATTTGTGGTCCATTTAGTGCTCTTAATTGTTGGGTTTGCTTTTCCATAAGAGCTGCTGTGCAAACCTCCTGCTTCCATACAGCCGACTGTAAATTATCTGAAGTTCTCCAGTTTTGAGTAATCTGTTGTTCAGCTGCCACCAGCAGGGATGGGATTAGTTAGGACCTCCACGTTGGCTGAAAGACTGTGAGCTCTTGTTGACTCTGGAGTTCTTCAGTTCCAGTTCTCTCTCCACTGTCAGCTTCCTCTGACACACCATTTCCTCAACTCTTTGTTGCATTTCTTAAAAAAGCAAAACTAGTAAATCAAACTGAAGATTAAATTTGATCTCTTACTTAAATGCACAGAGCCATAACTTCACTGTATTCTTGTTCCCCTCTCCCAAGCTATGGGGTGATATCCATTGGCCATAACCAGGGTAGACCCATTGACTTCAGGAATTTCATTTATTTCATTGGGTGTCCTCTCAGTATGACTTGGCTGGATATCACCCATCATTGCCAACTTTTTCTGCCAATGTTCTTCTGCCCTTTAAAGCCCCTGTACAACAAACAGGGACGTGGGTGGCGCTGTGGGTTAAACCACAGAGCCTAGGATTTGCCGATCAGAAGGTTGGCAGTTTGAATCCCCGCGATGGGGTGAGCTCCTGTCGCTCGGTCACTGCTCCTGCCAACCTAGCAGTTCAAAAGCATGTCAAAGTGCAAGTAGATAAATAGGTACCACTCCGGCAGGAAGGTAAACGGCGTTTCCGTGCGCTGCTCTGGTTCACCAGAAGTGGCTTATTAATGCTGGCCACATGACCCGGAAGCTGGCTCCCTCGGACAATAAAGTGAGATGAGCGCCGCAACGCCAAAGTCGGCCACGACTGGATCTAATGGTCAGAGGTCCCTTTACCTTTACAACAAACAGAAGTCCAGCCTATGATGTTTTCTCCACCAACATGTCTCCATGCTGGGCAGGGCAGGGGACTTCACCAGCTGAATATAAGTTTGTACAGGTGTTAACAGCACAAGGCCCTGTGCAGGAGGGAAATCTGGCAACCTTGAATGTTTAGGGTACATGCTAACCTGGAGCATTTGCACTTCAGCCGTTGTGGGTTCTGATGGTCAGGAATCTAGCATGTAAAACTGATGTTGTGATGAGAAAATTGTAGCTGTGCTATGGGGGGGGGCGGAATTACAATAAATGCATAAAGAAATTTGTATTCTTATTTTGTCTTGGTTATTTTAGTTATTTTTAAATATTGATGAAATTCCACATGAGTTGAAGGAGCAATAGACAGAGCCTCTGCTCAATGCTCAAATCCTATGTCAGTGCTTTTAAGTCAGATTAAAAGAAGCTGCTTTTATACCTGGCCAGAGAAGTGATAAATTTTGTGTTCTATAGGTCTTGTGACAAAACCATAAGTACAGACAATATCAAAATAAAAAAAAAAAACAAAGCCTCTACGAACAAATGGGACCATGTAATGCAAGTGGGACTATAAATGAGAAGCCTCCATGACTACATACAGTATATTTAAATTTACTGCTGTTTTGTCTAGTTATCTCTTCCTAATCTTCCTTGCCACCAGAGCAAAAAGGGCCGCTTTGTGAGTCACAAAGGTGTTAGAGTCACTCAACCACCGCAGAACCCTCTGTGCCAAGGGGAGGCTGCTTTCTTGAACAAACAGGGTTTAGAAAGCACCTCCTAGGCTCTGTTTATAATGGACAATATAACAAATAATGACGACTATATTCTACCTGTGGTTGCCCACATGGCTAGAAACTTGCACAGCCTTAAAATGAAAGTACCTGGTGGTGGGTGGCAGCAGCACAGGGTAGGCAGCCCCCCCCCCATTTTAACATCCTAGAATGTCCTATAGCAACACTGAATGAGCCCAGCCATGCCCAGAGATACTGCAAGGGTGAACCTGGGGCCTTGACGCATGCAGCTGGGCATCCTGCTTCTTATAACAAAGGTGGCATTTTTTCATCTCTGCCAAGCTAAGCAGTTGGTTCCTTACCTTTCTCACCCTGATCTGGCCACAGTGATCCATGCGACGGTCACCTTCTGTCTTGATTATTGTAACTTGATCTACGTGGGGCTGCCCTTGAAGCTGACCCAGAAACTCCAGTGGGTGCAGAATGCCGCGGTGAGGCTCCTTATGGATCACATTCATCCATTGCTTTACCAGCTGCACTGGCTCCCAGTGGAGTACAAGGTCAGGTTTAAGTCACTGGTTTTGACCTTTAAAGCTCTATACGGCCCAGGACTCTCATACTTACGGGACCTTAAGGTCCACAAATAACAACACTTTGGGGGTCCCGAGTCTCAAGGAGGTTAGATTGATTTCAACTAGGGCCAGGGCCTTTTCAGCACTGGCCCCGATCTGGTGGAACGCTCTGTCACAAGAGTCTAGGGCCCTGTGGGACTTGACATCTTTCTGCAGGGCCTGCAAGACAGAGCTGTTCCACCAGGTCTTTGGCCAAGGCACAGTCTGACCCCCTCCTTCGGTAATGCTCACAGAACTCTAGCCCAATGGTTGCCATTAATTTGATTTTGAATTGATTTTAGAATGAATTGATTTTAGAATGCTGTGTTACTTTTATTGTTGTTAGCCACTCTGAGCCCGGCTTCAGCTAGGGAGGGCGGGATAGAAATAAATTGTTGTTGTTGTTGTTGTTGTTGTTGTTGTTAAGTGATAATTCCTTCCCACAGTGGGAACCAGGCCCCTGTCCACAGACTTCACAGTAAAGGAGAATCAAACCCTTGTTTTTTGTTTAATATTTTTATTAAAGTTTTCTTGGTTTACAAAGGTATGTGCAGTGTCTCTTTTTTCAAGTTACATTTTCCATAGGTCAATTTCATTTGTTGAGGGTTACATTAGGAAGAAAAGGGGGGGGGAGGTGATGTTTCTAATTTGCTTAATGTATGTGTGGGGTTTGGTGTCAGTGTTGCTTGTGCTGTTCCCTTGTGTTCCTTTGGTGGTGAGAGAGGTTGAGGTTGGCCTAGGGTGTGGTTGTTTGTTTGTGATTGGCTGTGGTGATCTTTGTTTTCGTGTGTGAGTGGGGTGGGTGGGTGTTTTGGATCAGGTTAGCCATATTGATTCATATGCTATTGGTGGATTCTTGTCATTGTCTTGTTGGGCTGTATACGTGATAAAGGGGAGCCATATCGGGGTGAAGGCATCTTCTTCTATTTGTCCCCGTGTGAGTTTCTGTTTACAGTGGTACCTCGGGTTACATATGCTTCAGGTTACATTTGCTTCAGGTTACAGACTCCGCTAACCCAGAAATAGTGCTTCAGGTTAAGAACTTTGCTTCAGGATAAGAACAGAAATCGGGCTCCGGCGGCGCAGTGGCAGCAGGAGGCCCCATTAGCTAAAGTGGTGCTTCAGGTTAAGAACAGTTTCAGGTTAAGAACGGACCTCCGGAACAAATTAAGTACTTAACCCGAGGTACCACTGTACTCTATAGTAGTTATAGATTAGATTATAGATTATAGGTGTAGTGTGGATTTTATCTGGATCCATTTGCGTATACAGTGGTACCTCAGGTTACATACGCTTCAGGTTACAGACTCCGCTAACCCTGAAATAGTACCTCGGGTTAAGAACTTTGCTTCAGGATGAGAACAGAAATTGTGCAGCGGTGGAGCAGCAGCAGCAGGAGGCCCCATTAGCTAAAGTGGTTTCAGGTTAAGAATGGACCTCCGGAACAAATTAAGTTCTTAACCCGAGGTACCACTGTATTGGTTAATTTTTCTGGCAGGGCTGTTTCCCATACTATCCCTTCTAAACGAAAGGGAACTGCTTGTGGTGTCTTTGAGGGAGGTTTCCTGGCCCTTTAAGGTTTCATTCCAGATGGGCACGCCCCCCTTCGCACTGTTGCTATGTACATCTCCTCCACCCTAGTGACAGCACAACCATTCTGCCTCTGAAAGGGCCCTGGCAGCATTCCCTTTCGACCTCGCCATCCCTGAATCTCCCGCTCTCAGCAAGAGAAAACCCCGGCAACACCAATGGCGCCCAAGAAGAAAGGAGGAGGAGGAGGGCGCAAGAAAGAAGAGGCTGCCAAGGAACCAGAGCTGGATGATGCTATCGTACCTGAGCACAGCCGGGAGTTTTACTTGATTCAGATCCGAGATCTGGAGGGGCGACTAGCCCGGTGGGTAAAGGTGTGTGTGTGTGTGTGTGTGTGTGTGTGTGTGTGTGTGTGAAGACTGTATTCTCTGAGGTGTATAGGGAAGGGCAGCTGGAACAGAGCATAGACACCGACTTCCACAAATCTTTGCTATGCATTTGCTCCTTAGATGGGGCATACGGAAAGCATCCCCTTTCTTGGTACCATCAGGGTAGGATTTGGGGGCTGAAGTATCAAAGAATCAGTGAGCTGGAAGAAACCACAAGGGTCATCTAGTCCAACCCCCTGCAATGCAGGAGTCTTTTTGCCCAATGTGGGGCTTGAACCAGCGACCCTGAGATTTAAGAGTCTCATGCTCTACCGACTGAGCCAACTGGAGCAGAGGCTAGATTCCTGCATGCTAAGGTGGTGCCCAATGTGAACCCTACTTGGAGTGCACCCATCGTAATGAATGGGCCATGGCCAACTTAGGCCCATTCATCTCAATGGCTCTGCTCGTGGGTGTCAAGTTAGCTGGTTCTGGGTTCCTGCCTCTTGACTGATCTTCTTTTGCTTAGGTACCAGAAGAAATGGGATGAAATGCAGGTGAGCGAGGAGATCTTCCGCAATGAATATGAGAAGATGCTCCATGACAACAAGGAGATTGTGTCCTTTCTGAAGAAGACGCTCAACCAGCGGGTTGACGAGATCGCAGAGTTGACGGAGCAGCTCCAGTTACTCCAGCAGGCCAAAGACACAGAGAAGGACGCCTTTGAGGCCCAGCTAGGCCAGCTGAGGCACGAGTTCCAGGAGACCAAGGATCAGCTGACTTCTGAGAATATGAACCTCAGTAAGGCTGCCAGGCCGCTTTTTGGAAAAAGCAAAGGGGAAGGAGGTTTAGGCTCCTCTGCTTAGCTCCACAGGCGGAGTGTGCCTGTGCAGAGCACACTAGAAAGGAATTGCTTTCAGTTGCTTTCCAGCACAGTGCCTGCCTTGGATCTGCACCACTTTTAAACTCTATTTTCAGTTAACTGAAAATGACATCAGGCTTCTGAAGCATGCTGAAGGTAAAATCAGAGCATGTACTTCTGTTGTTCCTAATCTATGTGTACATAATTCCATAATCCAGGCTGCAAATGCCATTGGCTATGTAGTCAGAAAAGCACTACCCGTGCGCAAGAGGATGTGTCTCTCCTATAAACCCCCTCACCTAGGTTGGCACTACCAGGAGGCTTGATGAGGTAGTTGCTTCAGCGGCAGAGAGGGGAGGGGCAGCAGGTTTCAATTTGGGGCCCCACCTGCCTCCCTGCCTTGCAGAGATCTCAGAAGTGCTCCAGGGGACGGTGCCAAGGAGAAGAACATGGCTGCACCTCTCTTTCTTGCCCCTACTGAGACCTCTTTTTAGCAACTGGGCACAAGGAAGGAGTTAGATCCCAAACAGGCCTAGAGGGGTGTGGGGATGGGTGGCAGCTGCCCTGGTGAGTCAGGTGGTCAGACCAGGTGCAAGACCTGGCTGAGGGAACAAATTTCTCCATGGCACTCCTGAGGTGAGGTCACTTGGGCGGCAAAAGGGTAGGTAGAGGCAGGCAGACAAGGGGGGGTGGGCAAACGAGTGCCATCCTGGCACATGGAGGCCTCCTCAGATGGGCAGCCAAGTTGATCACTTGGCTGCCTGGCCAGGCTCTCTGTACTTAGAAAACCAAAGGGAAAGAAACAGAGCCCCCAGGTTCAGGGGCAATCTACCTCTGCATAACAGGTTACAGGGATGGGCACTGTTTCCTTGTTCACCTCAGGTAGCAAAATATATTGAGCTGGCTATGCTCATACTCTAGTATGTTGACTGGGGCCTAAGGGGGTTGCCTAAATTCAGAATTTCTGGTCGCTAGGTGGCAAGCTGGCTGCCCTGGAGGATTTTAGGATCCACAAAGATGAGATCATGTCGAAGTTTGCCGAACTCGAGGCAGAACTGAAGAAGCAAGCAGAAGACCACAAGGATTACATCTATAACCTGGAGAGGAAAGCTGTGATTGATAAAGAGAGGTGTGTGCTGTGGGATGGGGGTGACCAGCCTTTGCCAACCTAGTGCCCCCCAGATGCTTTGAATTACAACTCCCATCAGCTGGCTGGGGCTGACGTGAGTTGTAGTCTGAAACATCTGGGAGACACCAGGTTAGTGAAGGTTGGGGTTGACCAAGGGCGCCATTGTGTCAGCTGTTCAGTACGATGGAACTCATGCTGACCACAGGCTTTGCAGACCTGTATTGTTCTTGTTCTTATTTATTTATTTATTTGCAATGACCTCATGGTTCAGCCAACTAGAGCTGGTAGCAATATAATGGCAGAGTAGTGAGGGGAAGAGCTACAGGCAAAATGGCGGGCCCAGGGGTGGAGACATGCTCTGCTGAGATGGCCTGCCTATCCAAACCCAGACATCCCCACTGTGAAACTAGAGATCAGGGGTTCTAATGTAACCAAGATTCAGTATATGGAAAGGGACTAGATATCAAGTGGTGTGAGAGACCTGGAGAGCCAGTGCCTGTCAGAGCAGGCGATAGCTGGCTTGCTGAAGGCAACCTCTCTTTTTGTTTCTTATTTATTTATTTCACTGGTTGAAAAAAACCACCAAAAAAACCCAAGACAAACCTCAAAGTGGTTTACCAAAAAAAATAAAGCAGTAAAATCAAGAAAAATGTGCAACCCTACTTTCAAACATATGAAAGTTAAATTACCAGAACAGATTAAAATTACCTCTCCTTTCTAAGCATCTAGATAGGATTGTTGAAACAGGAATGTTTTTAGCAGAGGTCAAAAAGAATACATTGAAGGCACCTGCTTAATCTCAAGAGGCAGGGGGTTCCAAAGTGTAGGTGCCGCGATCGATTTCTTACAAATGCAGAACAGGTATTATGTGGCACTTGTAGTAGTGCCAATTCTGCTTATTAAAGTGGTCAAGTGGGCACATGTGGGGTAAGGCGATCTCTCAGATAAGGTGGTTCCAAGTTATTAAGGGCTTTTTGTACTAATAGTAGCACTTTGAACTTGACCTGGTAGCAAATTGGCTATCAGTGCAGACCTTTGAGCACGGCTGTTATATGCCGACAAGGCCTCACTCCCGTCAGCAACCTTGCTGCAACATTCTGCACTAATTGCAGCTTCCAGATCGAGTGTGAGGGAAGCCCCACATAGAACACAGTGCAGAAATCCAGTCTTGAAGTAACTGATGCATGAACTATGGTGGCAAGACTTTATCGGTCCAGGAATGGCCATAGCTGTTGAAAGGTTACCCACCCCTATTATAGGACAACAGTGTGATTTTAAAAAATGTATATTTTGTCATTTCCTGGATTGCAAATTCCTTGAATCCTGTAATGCAGAAAAGCATGAAAACAGGTACCTGGTTTGCCATTGTGAGGATAGTATGTTGGATGAGTTGGGCCTTTGGCCTGATCCAGCAGCCTTATGATGGTACTGAAATTACAAATGACATGAAATGGCACATGTTGCCTGGGGCAGTAGGATAGATGATCCTTGGATGCTTTCCAGAGGGCTTCCAACTGGACCAAGGTGACTCAGACACTGGCCAATCCGCCTTTGCCACCTCCCAGCTGCAAGGCCAGGAGCTGTGCCTACTGCCAGCTCCATGCTGGTATAGTGAGCCAGTGTGGTGTAGTGGTTAAGAGCAGTAGTCTCATAATCTGGTGAACCGGGTTCGCTTCCCCGCTCCTCCACATGCAGCTGCTGGGTGACCTTGGGCCAGTCACACTTCTCTGAAGTCTCTCAGCCCCACTCACCTCACAGAGTGTTTGTTGTGGGGAAGGAAGGGAAAGGAGAATGTTAGCCGCTTTGAGACTTCTTAGGGTAGTGATAAAGCGGGATATCAAATCCAAACTCCTCTTCTTCTCTTCTTCTCTTCTTCTCTTCTTCCTTACTCTCTCTCTCAGGTTAAAGAAGGAGATGATGCACCGTGTGAATGCGGTGGCCGCTGAGTTCCGCAAGGTGGCCCACAGCCAGATGGCAGAGACCACTAAGCGCACCATCCGGGAGAATGTCACCATCAGCTTCCAGCTGACCAAGATAACCGAGCAGAGCCTCCAGCTCCTCCAAGAGAATGAACGGCTCAAGGAAGCCCACTCAGAAGCTCTGAAGCAGCTGGAGCTGCTGGAGGAAAACGAGACAAAGATGGCACAGAACAGCCTCAGCAACCAGAAGGTAAGAATTGTGGCTGGGCCACAATTTATGCTTGGGGTGGGCCAGCATGGTACCTTCTGAATGCTGTTAGACTCTGACTCCAATAACACAGTGGGTAATTCAGAAGTGTATGAAGTTCCCTTCAAAGTAGTCACAACCACACAACTTCACAGCTGCATCCACTTCTAAGATTATACAATCATCTTTAAAAGATACAATCCACTTCTTCATGTGGCATTTGGCTAAACTATGGAGCTTGCTTCCACAGGAGGCAGTGATGGTCGCCAACTTGGATGGTTTAAAAGAGGACTGGACAAATTCGTAGGGGAGGAGAAGGCTATCAATGGCTACTAGGCAGGATGGTCACATTCTGCTTCCACAGTTTGAGGCAGCGATGCTTCTGAATGCCAGTTGCTGGAAAGCTCAGGAGGGGAAAGTTGCTCTTGTGCTCAGGTCCTGGTTTCCCTTTAGGTCACCTGGTCGGCCACTATGAGAACAGAATGCTGGAACAGACGGGCCATTGGCCTGATCCTGCAGACTCTTACGTTCTTACAACAACAATCAATGAGAACCTCCATGCACTGCCTTCCAGCTAGATCTACTGTATTCTGATCATGTACCTGGACAAATTATTTGGAGTGCTCCAGTAGCTACAGGTGAAACTCGAAAAATTAGAATATAATGGAAAAGTTCATTTATTTCAGTAATTCAACTTCAAAGGTGAAACTAATATATGAGATCGACTCGTGACATGCAAAGCGAGATGTGCTTCTACTTCCCCGTGGTCCAATCTTGCTCGATTTGCAATCCTTGTTTTGCTGATTTCCTTGAATATTCTAATTTTCTGAGATTGTTAATTTGTGGTTTTCATCAGCTGTACGCCATGATCATCGCAATGATAACAAATCAAGGCTTGGCATATCTCGCTTTGCATGTCACGAGTCTATCTCATATATTAGTTTCACCTTTCAAGTTGAATGACTGAAATAAAGGAGCTTTTCCACGATATTCTAATTTTTCGAGTTTCACCTGTACTTTTGGAGTGACTGAAGTTGTGCTTTCCCTGAAGTTCCATTGTACGTAACAGAACTTGCACACCAATCTCTTGAAACTGAAGCTCCTTTTGTTTTCAGTGTTGCTAAATGCTTAGCTTTGGAGCATGCCAAACTCCTCCTCCTTTGTGCCCTTCCTGCATACCTTCTCCAGAGTGACCCTGGTGGTCCATCCTCAGTGGCTCCAATCAGCACAAAGGGTGAGAATACTTATTTTCAGTGGTTAGAAAGCTCCCCTTTCATGCTGATTGGACAGCCTTGGACCATGACACCTCTGTACAAATTCCCATCAGCCTCAACCACCATGGTCTATGGTCAGGGATGATGGGAACTGTAGTCCAAAACATCTGAAGGACCCTACATTGACTACCCATGAAAATAAAACAGCAGCTGATTCCCATGTTGCATTTTCTGCTCATCAGGATAACAAGAGCCAGTGACATGATCCAGGGCTGATGCTTTTGTGCACCACATGAGTAAATCCACCCAGCTAATAGGCCCAGGTGTCTAAGCAAAGGGCATAATAAAGATATTTAATAAAATAAAATGATTAATAATGATGATGATGATGATTATTATTATTATTTATACCCCGCCCATCTGGCTGGGTTTACCCAGCCACTCTGGGCGGCTTCCAACAAAACACTAAAATACAATAACCTTTTAAACATTAAAAGCTTCCCTAAACAGGGCTGCCTCTAACATCCCAACCTTGTGCCTCTCATGTTACTAGACTCCAACTCCGATCATCCCCAAGTTTGCCCATCCTGGCTGGGGATGATGGGAGTTGGAGTCCAACATTACCGGAAGGGCATCAGGTTGCTGATATTAGTTACTATATTATATTCAAATGGTGCTGAGCCTTTCCACACCCAGCTGAAGGCAGAATGCAGGCTGCTGATCACCTGTGTATGTGACAGGTATGCTCACATGTGCATATTTGGTACACAGATGATCTGGATGCTCACCAACAAGTGCAAGGAGCTGCAGGCGCAGGTGGAAGAGTACTTGGAGATGAAGAAGGTCATGGCCCAAACACGGGAGACCAATGAGGTGCTGGAGCAGCAGAACATGGCACTAAAGTTAGTACAGGCATCTCTCTCTCTCTCTCTCTCTCTCTCTCTCTCGAGCCAGAGTCAGTTTTTTCACTGAACTAACTGCCCAGGCTTCTTTCCTGGTTAGGCGCTGCTGGTTGTCGACTAACTGTCTTGCTTCTATTCCTGGTCTGGCCTTCTCCTGCCCCACTCAGAGAGGAGCTGACTCTGCAGAGGCAGGAGATGCAACGGAAAAGCAGTGAAGAGGAAAGTCAATCGAAGGCACTTGAAGAGGAGCATCAGCTGCGGCTGAATGCTGAAAGAATCCTCAGGCACACTGCCCAGGGCCTCAGGGAAGTGCTGCTGGTGAGTGTCTGGGAATATAGGGACACTGTTGGGAGGGTTTTGAGACCTTTTGCTACATTAAGAAAATCCAAGTTGATTGGCCTTATGAGCTTTGGATGATTTTTATGGGTCAGTATTGCATCTCTTTGCATTTGAGTTGTCTGTCTCGGGAGACAATGGAGGAGTGCACCTTTGGGGATGAAGTCAAACCATCAGAGAGTTACAGCACATGCTGTGGCTGTAGAGACTGATATGGGAGAGACATGTTTTGTTGCAGCTGGGGCAAAGGAATGTGTCCAGTTGTGCTGCTGTAGGTGCACTCAGGCATTTATTTTCTCTGCGCTCATCCCAGTAGTCATTCCTTCTCTGGTTACTGCTAAGGATGCACAACCTGTCTCTTCTGCAGGCACTGTGGTCATTTGCAAGTGATTCCCACACTGTGGGGATGATGTTTCCAGCCTTCATGTCACATCTGCAGAAATCTTTGTAACACAGAGTTGGTTTGCCAAGAGGTCTGGTGCCTGAAACCATCTTTCCATAGAGGAGATCCTGCCATCTTCCATTCTGTAAACAGGATCAAGCTAGTAAAAGCCAAACTCTTGCTAATCTCCTTCTTTGTAGGTCCTGCATTGAGCAAGGGGTTGGCTACAATTCTATGAGCTAACCTAAACTGTCTGCTTCCTGTAAGCATTTGGGCTGGGCAAACTGGGATCACATACTTGCCCACTTCAAACTTTGCATTTTATTTGAAGTGTGGGAAACAAATATGGTGGGAATCTAAGAGGGTTTTGCAGCTGCGTTCTTCCTCTTCACTCCCACAGGAACGCCCATCTGATGAGGATGAGGATGGCCATTTTGACGTGATGTTCCACTTAAGGCGCAATGATGTGCTGCAAGCCACCTTGAATCTCCTGAACAGAAGCATCGCACGCATCGAGGCCAATCAGCTTCTCCGGACTCTCTATGTAGAGAGCAAGGTGTTCAAACCTACCACCACCACGGAGGGCAGCAGGTAAGAGAAAAAGGGGATGAGATCCATGAGGGTTGGGAGGGGTGCCACCGCCTGGTAAAGGTAAAGGTAAAGGTAAAGGTAAAGGTAAAGGTAAAGGTAAAGGTAAAGGTAAAGGTAAAGGTAAAGGTAAAGGTAAAGGTACCCCTGGGGTTGTGGCGCTCATCTTGCTTTACTGGCCGAGGGAGCCGGTGTACAGCTTCCAGGTCATGTGGCCAGCATGACTAAGCCGCTTCTGGTGAACCACGGCAGTGCATGGAAATGCTGTTTATCTTCCCACCGGAGCGGTACCTATTTATCTACTTGCACTTTGACGTGCTTTCGAACTGCTAGGTTGGCAGGATCAGGAACCAAACAACGGGAGCTCACTCCGTCGCAAGGATTCGAAACGCCGACCTTCTGATCGGCAAGCCCAAGAGGCTCAGTGGTTTAACCCACAGGGACACCCGCGTCCCGCCACCGCCTGTTACGTTCTTGTAAAATGACAAGCAGGCAGAGCTACTTAGTGAAAGGAAGCAATACAATATAGATAGCTGCCTCATAGGAATGGAAGAGGAAACTTGATTCAAATAGCACAGGAAGACAAAACTGCGGAATCCACACTTTCTTCCCCCACCATTAAATTTTTAATTTGTATACATAATAAGGGGGTTGGACTATATGAGCCTTGAGGATGACTTCCAACTCTATGATTCTAATATCCAAGGAAATAGTCTTACCAAAGACAATAATTCCAGTCTATCCAGTCTACAGCAATCATAGGTCATATGCCAATTCCCAATATAAGCTTAACATTATAGGCACCAATTCTATAGGGCTGAGATGTACTCAGCCTCTGCAAAGTTTGTTGGGATGAGCCCCTCCAATATGGAGGGGCCAGGCCCTGCAGTAACAGCCCTTGTTGAGCCTCGTGGCAGCAGTGGGAGGCCTCAACAACGTCATGGCGCCCATGATGGGAAACCCCCAATGTTGGGTGAAACTCTGTGCCTCTGCTTAGCGTGGAAGTTATCAGTGTACATAATCGTATCCACAGGCATTCCTGAGATGAAAGAGGATGAAAAGGTCTCTCTCCTTTATTAGCACATGAAAAAAAAAGGGGGGAGCCACAGGTTGCCAAAATTCTATATTCAATGCCTTGATCTGAAATGGCCACTTCCCAAACATTACAAGCCTGGCTGCTGTTAATAAAATGCAGATTGGGTCCTTATGCATATTAATGTCTAATGAGGAGTGCAAGGGTCTGCTCCAAAGATGTACACGTGATTCAAATGTCTCATCCCAGAACTCTCATGCTACTGTGTGGAAAAAGGAAGTCATGCATGGAAAAAGGAAGTCACATTACCACACTCCTTCCGGCGCATGGGTTTTATTTTTACAAGCCTAGATGGGCTCCAGTGCTGCCTCAGAACAACCTTGAAAGTTGCACTTTCTGAAACAGTGCATGAACCGAAACGCAGCCACTCTTCAAAATTCACGCTTCTTTCAATTCTGCAGTGTAGTTCTCCAGCCAAAAATACATGTTCTAGAGAGAAAAGCATGTGTAGAAACAGAATATACACCAGTGGAAAGCACATGCACAAAATGAACCACATTTTGGGTTCATTTTCTGGGAAAATGTGTGGGTTAGGCAGAACTGCATGTAGAAATCTTGAGCGTTAGGGGAAATTGGCAGGAAAATGCTGCTGAATTTCCACAGGAACGTTTTGTAAAATAAATAAGCAAATTCGCAAACTGGTATGGAACTGTAGATATTTGTTTCTCAGCCTCTCTGCTATCAAGCCTTCCCGCATCATGTCACACATGAATGTTGCCAAGATCCCAGGGACCCATGCTGTCCACAGTATGCCATCTCTGAGCAACGTCTCCCAGGTCCGTGAGGATACTGTCCGGCCGTACGCTAGTGCCACAGAGGTGAGTGGGGAATCAGGACTTATTGGCCCCCAGGTGGGAAGCAATAACCAAAACCTAGGCAACAGCATGGCTTCCAGGAAGCAACTTGCAGAAATGAAGGCTGGAGCAATAATGCCTGACATGCATGGAATTTGCTGCCCCCGGTCTATCAGCCAGGGTAGTTGCAAGGATAAAATGGACAGAGAGAAGCGTGTGTGCCAGCTTGAACTCTTAGGAGAAAAGGTGGGATTTAACAGTAAACAAATAAACTGTCATGGCTGCCCCCAAAGATTCCTGGGAACCTCCATGTGTTATGGTTCTCTTCCCTAACAAATCTTGGCACCCTTAACAACTAGAGTTTCCAGGATGCTTTGGGGAGAAGCCACGGCCGTTGAAGTGGTATAATACTGCTTTAAAAATGCATAGTATGGATGTGACCTTACAAGCCTTTCCCTTCTGTTGGGGTGACAGAGCTGTATGGGCTGCACACAGCCTAGTGTTTATTTTATTTTCATCCATTTTTACTTTTCTATCCCACCTTTTATACCCTTTCCAAGGAACTCAAGGGGGCTTGTAGTTTTTATCCTCACAACAACCCAATGAGGTAGGGTAGGCTGGCCCAGATTCCCACCTTTGTTCTTTAAAAAAACCACAAAATTTCCAAAGCATCCTCAGATTGTCTATGCCAAGAATAGTATATAAATGTGCCTGATAAATAAATGTGTCCAGGTGCTATTCTGTCAAATCGTTTTGTGGAGAACTACCCTTCTCCTCTGCCTCAGGCCTGGTCCTGTTTTTATGAGTACATTTATCCGTGTTTTCATCTGTGAAATTGTGAGGGGTGTGGACCCCTAGCCTGAACACCTGCCCTTTCCCCCATAGCCTTTAATAGCAGCATGGAGAACGGAGCTGAAAGAGGAAGAGACCAAACCACAAGAGAAAGCTGTCTGTAAGAAACTGGCTACACAGCAGCCAATGGACGAATAGTGAATGGAGAAGAAGCAACCCTTTATGCAGTATTCTCATTTTGCATCAGCACCTATCCCTCCAAGAGATAATGATACTCCAGGTGGAATTCTGAGGACTTTTATATCCCAATAGGTCAGTGCAGAACAGTCTGAGGAAAGTTACAGACCCACTGAGCTGTTTTGAGTCAGAAATGGAAAGCAAACAGAGGAGGAGGCACAAACAGCCCTCTAACCCAACCACGTTCCGAGGCTGGGTGGATTTCCTAGGGCAAGGCCACCACACTGCTCCCGCATGACAACAGGTCTTTGTGAAGTGGGATCCAGCTAGGATAGGAGGCCTCTGGCCTTTCTGGTAGCTGATATATGCTCCCACCTTCTTCTTCCTTTCTGAATTAAAGTGGAAGACACACTTCAACCCTTATACTCAAGGTTTACTCTTTACAGGTGTGAGGAAACTATTTTATTTCTGTATATAAAGCATTTAAAAACAAACAACAACCCACCTGCCACTCCTCAGCCATAAAGGCTACCCCCAAAGAAAAAGGGGGGGGGAAGCTGTTTTGCACACACCCTCCTGTTTTGTGCATTATCAGGGAGCCTTGTCTATGGGTGAGTGTACTGGAAGCTCACAAAAAGCTTTTAAAATTATTTCATTCACATGGTACCCTGCAAAATGCCCACACTCTCTCATGCTACACAGATTGGGAATTACTAGGCTTGGAGATCTGGGACAAGTAATCACTGCAGCTTGTCATGAGGAGTAGGAGAAGGGGGGACGTTCCTCCCCACCAATGCACTTCCTCCCAATTAAGGTCTTTGTTGCAACAAAAGTGCATTGCAGTGGTACCTCAGGTTATGGATGCTTCAGGTTACAGGTGCTTCAGATCACAGATGCTTCAGGTTACAGACTCTGCTAACCCAGAAACAGTACCTTGGATTAAGAACTTTGCTTCAGGATGAGAACAGAAATCGCACAGCGGTGGCACGTCAGCAGCGGGAAGCCCCATTAGCTAAAGTGGTGCTTCAGGTTAAGAACAGTTTCAGGTTAAGAATGGACCTCCGGAACAAATTAAGTTCTTAACCCGAGGTACCACTGTAATGGTGGAATTATACTAGACTGTTCATCATTCCACCTTGTTAGTTGTCCTGCAAAGCTTATGAGATGTTTTGTTGCATTATTGCAGTCCAGAGGGCCCCCTTTGCACTGCAGCATAACAAAAGCAGGACAAAAACACCAGCTTTGGAACATTTGTGGTATAGGAGGTTGCGATTTTTCAGCAGGAAGCTACATGATGTGCACTGATTAGAAGCGAAACTGTATGTCCACCCTGTAACATTTGCAGGTGTAAACAGCCATGGAAATGGGCTTATGTATAACCACCCTCATACTGTCATAGGCACAAATGATCAGGAACACACAAGGAAAAAATACGACATCTGTAGTGGCCCTGTGGCTCAGTTCTCATCCAAGGAGCTCAGGGCTGAATACTGAGACTGAGTTTATGTTCCCCATCTTATCCTCACAGGAACCCAGAGAGTTTTCTCCAGTGGCACCCTGTGGTCAGGGAAAATGGGAGTTGGGTGACCAGAAATATGTGGAGCGCTTTGGACCCAGTTTGGGCCTGAGTCAACAATTCCTATTCTACACCCTAACCCATTTTGCTGCCTGCACTTGACTTACCCAGCAAAGACATGGGAAGACATTGCCTTTGACTCGACCCACAGCCTAGACAAGAAAGAAGCATTGCCACAGGTTCAAGGGCACATTCCAGCCAGGCAAAAACACAAAAGGCAGCTGCAAAGCAAGGGTGGTGAAGCCTGGGGGAAGAGAGAGTGGTCTGCAGAGAGGTTCAAGGGACAGATAAAGAGGCCCAAGAGGCTTTTTGGGACTGAGGATTCCCACCCCTGTCCTAGGGGGAGCCCTTAGCCAGCTGTATTACTCAAAAGAAGGGTTAATATCTGGGCTTTTGTGAGTGGGAACTTGCTCCGAGGCAGCTGAAAGGCACAGGCGAGAGAAAGCGAACTTTGGACCTCCGCCCCATCACTCAGAGTGGTAAGCAGTCCACTCCAGTGATAAAACTGGTAAATCCCACCCTGACTCAATGTTCCGGGGGGGGGGGTGTGGAATAAAAGAAGAAATTATGCAAATTAAACATGCATTTTCTTATTTTGCGCCATTTGTTCTCCCATCATGGAGGGGCAAGGTACAAAGCACTGACGCCCCTACCCCCCAACTCCAGCTTTACCGAAGGCAAATTAGTAGTGACAACCAGGTGCTTGCTGCCCACGTGATTTGAATCCTGGCTTTCATGAGGACTAGAAGGATTGTTTTCCCCCTGAAAGCTGTGATTTGGGGGATACTCCAGGTAGCAAGGCAATGCATGGTAAGATCACATAAACATGGAATATCCATAGCCTTAGACTTGCTGTTTCTCTGATAACATCCATTTGCTCGGTTCTGGTGGTTTGCCTTCCCCCTCTCAGTTCCCTTCAGGAATCTTGGGCACTGCCTGCCCATCCTACTCCCAAGTAATTCTGGGTTCAGATGTGTTCATAGGTCACAAGTTCTGGCAATCAGAAGCCCCCAAATACTTTCTTTCTGGGAACACAGGCTCACAAACACCCAAAGCATTCATGATTGCTATGCGCCTTCCATCCCAAGAGGTGTCTTGGCTGGTGTCCCAGAAGTGATTGGAGTCCCTGGGCTGCTCTTCCTCTGCAGGATGTGTCCCAGCAGCATTGTGACTGCCTGCTCAAAGACTTGTGGTAAGATCTCTTGCTCAGCTCTGGTGAACCTGCCCAATACGTAGTGTTCCACAGCAGCTTCTCCCACTGGACGGCCGATCCCTATCCTGAGTCGGACCATACGCTGAAGGGGGGGGGGAGAGAGAGAGAGAGAGAGAAAGAAAGGGGGGAGTTGGTTTTGTTCTGCCCAATAACATACACTAGAATTGCTGGTGCAGTGCATACCAGTTATCATGTGTTTGGATCCAACAGCAGACACACCAAACCATGGTTTGCCCTAACCAGTTTCATAACCCAAACCATGGTTATAGCTTCCAAATGTACAACCACAGTCATACAACCTACAGTTCAGAACAGTTTGCTTGCTTGCTTTCATTTCCCACCTGCTCAGAGCTCTGGTCTTTGGTGTGGTGGCCTCCCAAGGTGAGGCAACTGTTGTAACGATTGTCAGTCAATTCAGACAGCACATCAAACTATGGTTTGCAAATTTCAAATACTGGCTTCAGAGTACGGTTTCCCACATGACTGTAAACCATGGTTTTTTATTTGATTTTTGGTCATTTCTGTCAACATGTGAAAAGACTGTTAAGCTTCCTTAACCATAGTTTGCTGTTGTGTCTACGTTGAGGCTGCGTATTTTGGACTGAACAGAAGTGACCCAATTCTTATGGTTTGAGAGTGGCAGATGACAGTCTTGGTGTTTAACCTGCCCAACCCTCACTTGCTGGTGAGTGTGGGGCAGGGGAGATACATGATAGAGGAGTAGAAGATAGTTCCTAGCATGAAGAAAGTGAAGCAAGAAAGGTTTTTCTCCCTCTCTCACTGCACTAGAACTCTGGCAAGCAAGCTGAACGCTGGAAGATTCCAGACAGACAAAGGAAAGTGCTTCTTTACACAATGCATAGTCCACCTAAGGAATATTTTACCCTAAGAGGCAGTGATGACCACCATCTTGGATGGCTTTAAAAGACACAAATTCATGGAGGATAAGGCTACCAGTGGCCCCTAGCTGTGATGGCTAAGTTCTCTCTCCACTACTTCTGAATGCCAGTTGCTAGGAACCGCAAGTGGGGAGAATGCTGTTGCGCTTAGGTTCTGCTTACAGGCTTCCTACTGCAGCATCTGTTTGGCCACTGGGAGAGCAGGATGCTGGACGTGATGGGGCATTGTCCTGATCCAGCAGCCAGGCTCTTAAGTTCTTACTATGCCCAAGTACTTTCTGGAGAAAAGCAATGACAAACCTAGACAGCATCTTAAAAAGCAGAGACATCACCTTGCTGACAAAGGTCCATATAGTTCAAGCTATGGTTTCCCCAGTAGTGATGTATGGAAGTGAGAGCTGGACCATAAAGAAGGCTGATCGCTGAAGAATTGATGCTTTTGAATTCTGGTCCTGGAGGAGACTCTTGAGAGTCCCATGGACTGCAAGAAGATCAAACACATCCATTCTTAAGGAAATCAGCCCTGAGTGCTCACTGGAAGGACAGATCCTGAAGCTGAGGCTCCAAGACTTTGGCCACCTCATGAGAAGAGAAGACTCCCTGGAAAAGACCCTGATGTTGGGAAAGATGGAGGGCACAAGGAGAAGGGGATGACAGAGGACGAGATGGTGGGACAGTGTTCTCGAAGCTACCAGCATGAGTTTGACCAAACTGCGGGAGGCAGTGGAAGACAGGAGTGCCTGGCGTGCTCTGGTCCAGGGGGTCACGAAGAGTTGGACACAACTAAATGGCTAAACAACAACTTTCTTTCCATGCCTCTTCAAATAAGCTTGGGGAGGGGAGAGGAGAGGAGGGATAGAGACCTGGGGGTGAGGAGCAGCTGCTTCTCTCAACCCTGCCCTACCCTCACTCATCTTCCCTGAGAGGCAATTTCCAAAAAGTAACCTCTCCGCCTCCTTCTTCTCACTCTGCTGTTACCTCTCAGGCAGCACAAGGGGGATCAGGGGTTGCCTTTACTAATCAGCAGACTATTGAGGCAGGCTTGAAGCTTTACTTCTAAGAATTACATAAGAATATAGGAAGAGCCTACTGGATCAGGGCAATGGTCCATCTAGTCTAGCATCCTGTTTTCACAGGGGCTGAACAGATACCTTTGGGAAACCCGCAAGCAGGATGCAAGCACAAGAGCAGCACTCTCATCTTACATGGTTAACTAGGTTACCATAGCTTAACTAGGTGCTGCTTAAAGAAGCACTTGCTTTCATCTCTCCTGAATTTTCCAACATTCTCCTAAGGTAAAAAGGTAAAGGACCCCTGGACAGTTAGGTCCAGTCAAAGGTGACTATGGGGTTGCAGTGCTCATCTCGCTTTCAGGCCGAGGGAGCCAGCGTTTGTCCACAGACAGCTTTCCAGGTCATGTGGCCAGCCTGACGAAGCCGCTTCTGGCGCAATGGAACACCGTGACAGAAACCAGAGCGCATGGAAATGCTGTTTACCTTTCCCCCACAGTGGTACCTATTTATCTACTTGCACTGGTGTGCTTTCGAACTGCTAGGTGGGCAGGAGCTGGGGCAGAGCAACGGGAGCTCACCCCATCATGGAGATTTGAACCGCCGACCTTCCGATCAGCAAGCCCAAGTGGCTCGATGGTTTAGACCACAGCGCCACCTGCTTCAATTCACAGGTGTTTGCCCTGCAGGTGCTCTGCTACTGAGATTCAGCACTTCTCTTGGTTGGGTACATGCATTGCTGTAATTTCAAGACAGGCTTTGCCTCCCACCTATCATCTCATACTTTTAAGGAATATCTGAAGTCTTTTTATTTGGTTTTCTGGGGCTGTTGTATTTTGCTGCTTTCATTTTTATTTTATTTTAAAGCACATAGGCTTAGATTTAGATAAAGATTATTGTGATTTGCTCGCCTTCAAGTTATTGGGACTTAAGTGAAGCCATGCTCAAATCTTCACATAGGAATCCCTGAATTAAAAAATGAAAACCATCTTAATGTGAATCCTATCAATAGAACATTGTTTTCAAAGTCATTTGTGGCAAAAGAGAGGGGGGATTCAAATCCTATATGCAAGCTAAAAATAAATGAGTCAGACGAGAAAGCAAATCCCTCATAAACCTGATGAAGTCAGTCAAATATCTGACAACAACTGGTATTAGAAGTAACAAGCTTTCAAGCCAACCCAACAGTCTTGAATTCATTCCATCTTTAAAAAGACACCAATAAAACAATAAAACCAGTATGGTCCAACAAAGGACTGGTTACAAGATTGGATTTTCCTCCTTTGATAGGAATTGTGAATAATTCCTCTATACAGGGTCTGTTATTCTCTCTGGCAGCGACTCTGTGGGTTTTGCAAGCTTGCAAAGTCTCCTCCAGCCTTTGCCCTTTGGCTAGACAGAAACTTTGGCTATGGCTTAGCAAGGAGACAGAGCAATCCACGAAGGCCGCAATGTTTTTTAGTTTGGCGTCCTGGGATTGCAGCCAGCCATCTGCTTCCAATTGAAATAACCTCCTTCCTCCACCACCCCCGGCCTGGGGCCAAGCATGAAACATGCAAGGGTTCTCGCCCGGTGTAAGCTGAGCTCCAGACAGACACGGCTGCTAATATGCGAGAATCCCATCCTTGGATGACTACCAAGACCTCATGTCACGGTAATAAATGAAGATCGGTCCTCTTTGGTGGTACGCGGGTGAACCAAAGCGGCAACTCACATCAGATTTCAGGGAGCTGATGCAGGAACGGACTCCGTTATGACCTCTGAAAGAAAAGAAGCAAGGCATCTAAGCCTCCGGTCAGTCTCTCTACAAAAGAACCCTATTCCTGACGGGGCCAAGAAACATTTACATCCTCTCGTCCAGAAGATTCCCAAAAACGCTGAACAAGCTGTTTGAGGACAGGGGTGGCTGTCCTTTTCCTAAGAGAGGCACTGTGCCTTGAAGCAGCCATCTAACAGTACAGAAGTTTAACAGCTGTGGGCGGCTTCACTGTCTCTTCCTGTCAAAAAAAAGGCACACTGGCAAAATTTCTACTTTGTCCCGTGGCTGCCAAGACACAGAATCCCTTGTCAGAAACAAACAATGGAAGCTGGTTGGTTTGGGCAAATGGGGCACAGCCCCATGAACCTCTGCATGCCCCATGCCAGCCCCTACCTACTTACCATCTTACAACCAGTCTAGGGGGCAGCATGGCTGGTCAGTTTCTTCCTGCTTAGCCTCACTTTTGTCCTTGCAGAACTCCGGAGGGAGGAGGATGGGGATGAAATTAGAATTAGCTGTCTCTGCACTGGCACCATCCACTGCTGGCCTTTGTGTCCTTCCTGATGTTGCTGGACTCCAGCTTCCACCATCCCTGGCCATGCTGGCTTGGGCTGATGGGAGTTGGGAGTCCAGCAGCATCTAGACCAGCCTTTCTCAACCTGTGGGTCCCCAGATGTTGTTGAACTACAACTCCCATCACCCCTAGCTAGCAAGGCCAGAGCTCAGGGATGAGGGAGTTGTAGTCCAACAACATCTGGGGACCCACAGGTTGAGAACCACTGATCTAGAAGGACATACAGCTTCTCTATCCCCACACTTTTCTCATCCAGAAATCAACATCAGTCCCCCATCCACACACACTCCACTGATCTCACACACATGTTGCTCTTCCCCTTTGCATTAAAACAGGTTAATTCTGTGCCCAGGCCAACTGGACACAGCTCCATCTACCTGCCTGCGCACTGTCTCGCCAGACTGGCGCATGCCCTGGTTGTCTCCCATTTGGACTACTACTCTATGTGCGGCTACGTTTGAAGGTGACTCGGAAAGTACAACTAATCCAGAATGCAGCAGTTAGACTGGTGACTAGGAGTGGCCGCTGGAACCATATAACACCAGTCCTTAAAGACCTACATTGGCTCCCAGTACGTTTCCAAGCACAATTCAAAGTGTTGGTGCTGACCTGTAAAGCCCGAAATGGCCTTGGCCCTGTAGCCCTGAAGAAGGGTCTCTACCCACCCCCTCGTCCAGCCTGAACACTGAGATGCAGCTCCAAGGGCCTTCTGGCAGTTCCCTCACTGTGAGAAGTGAAGTTACATCAAAGCAGGCAAAGGGCCCCTTTGGTAGTGGCACTCACCCTGTGGAACGCCCTCCCATCAGATGTCAAGGGGATAAATAATTATAAAAATTTTAGAAGACATCTGAAGGCAGCCCTGTATAGGGAAGCTTTTCAAAGTTTAATGTTTAATCATGTTTTTGTATATGTTGGAAGCTGCCCAGAATGGCTGGGGCAACCGTCAGATGGGTGGGGTATAAATAATAAAAATTATTATTATTATTATTATTATTATTATTATTATTATTATTATGCACTCTGTACATGGGGAGCTTCATAATTATGAAGAGTTACCTTGCGCTGCCTCCCAGCTTCAGGGCGACCTTTCCCAAGGACTTGTCCAGGTCATCATGAACTAGGTAAATATCTTCAGCGCCCAGGTTGAACATCTCCGCTTTAAAAGAGAGAAGTTCCAGGAGGTTCAGTCAAATGGGGAGTCAAGTAGATCTCTACTTGGCCAGAAACAGATGCAATGCAATCCAGAAGCAGCAGGCGAGGCTCGTTGAGGAGAGGAGTCTGCTCTGCCTCACATCAGCGAACAAGCGACAGAATTTCAAGATGCCTCAAAAGAGGACATCTGTACTTGCTCCTCTCTTAAAGCCCTCATCTCAGGGTGTGAGAAAATCTCTTTCAAGGCTAACACAATGAACAAATGGCATTTCCAGATGAAAGCTCAATATTTGGCCAGCTACACTCTCATGGTATTGCAGGAACTGGGGTGGCTTGCCCTCTACTGGGCAGAATAAGATCAACACAACCTGCGGCACAGAACGCAGATGAGAAGTTTGTGGCCTTCCGGCTACAGAATCACAGAATCTTAGAGTTGGAAGGGACTCCGAGGGTCACCAAGTCCAACCCCTACAATGCAGGAATCTCAACATGTGATCCTCCATCCAATTTGAAACCACACCGGGCCCTGCTTAGCTTTGCAAACACGCTAGCAGTTTTATTACTGCACCTCGGGAGCAGTGGTACCCCGGGTTACATACGCTTCAGGTTACCCAGAAATAGTGCTTCAGGTTAAGAACTTTGCTTCAGGATGAGAACAGAAATCGTGCTCTGGCAGCACGGCAGCAGCAGGAGGCCCCATTAGCTAAAGTGGTGCTTCAGGTTAAGAACAGTTTCAGGTTAAGAACGGACCTCCGGAACGAATTAAGTACTTAACCCAAGGTACCACTGTATTGTTAATTTCCATCAGCACCTACCAGTACAGCTAATGATCAGTGATGATAGGAAATGTGGTCCAGCAACATCTGGAGGGCAACAGAGCGGCCATCCCTGATGTGTTGGACTCACTATAGTTTACGTTTCTGGGCACAATTCAAAGTGTTGGTGCTGACCTTTAAGTCCCTAAACGGCCTCGGCCCAGTATACCTGAAGGAGCGTCTCCACCCCCATCGTTCAGCCCGGACACTGAGGTCCAGTGCAGAGGGCCTTCTGGCAGTTCCCTCACTGTGAGAAGCGAAGTTACAGGGAACCAGGCAGAGGGCCTTCTCAGCAGTGGCACCAGCCTTGTGGAACACCCTCCTGTCAGATGTCAAAGAAATTAACAACTATTTGACTTTTAGAAGACATCTGAAGGCAGCCCTGTTTAGGGAAGCTTTTAATATTTGATGAATCATTGTATTTTAATATTCTGCTGGAAGCCACCCAGAGTGGCTGGGGGGACCCAGCCAGATGGGTGGGGTATAAATGTTGTTGTTGTTGTATGTTGAAGTGGGGTTCAAATTCCAGCTCAGCTATGAGGCTGAAGAAGTGGCTTTGCATTGAGCCCCCATCTCTCATACTACTTTAACCCACGAGGTTGCTGGGAGGATAAAACAGAGTACTGTAGCGCCATCAGTACTGGAGGGCAGATAAATAGAAATAAATAAAAAGTGTCTGGTAGTTTCATGTTGAAGAGAAAATGAGAAAATTTTAGGTGGGTAGTGGGAAGTGCTGTTCTTCCTCCTAAGACACACACCAGCCTGGAGCAGAATGGCACTTGCAGCTAGACTCATACACGGGGCGGGCGGGGCAGGCACACAAACATGCTTTCCATTCTTCTAGCTGGACCTCACCTTGACAAGTAAACAAGCAGGAGATGTAAACTTGCTGCCTCCTCATTGGCTCCTGCTGACACTCCCAACAGGAGGTGGGAAAAAGAGCATGTTAGGCTTAATTTCTAATGGAGGAGGCAGGTGAGTTGGCTGGAAAGGGCTCAATAGCCAAATCTTGGAGGCTTGAAGGACCCCAGAAATCTGCTGGTCTGAAAGGTGCCCCCAAGTCCCACACCCAAGCTTGGTGGCTCACCTTGGCTCATAGTGGGGTCAGCTCTGCTTCCAGGTATGAGCCAGAATACCTCTGCTTGCATTCTAGGCAATGAGGATGCCTTACTCTCTGCTGAAGTGCTTGGGGAAACTTGGGGCCCTCCAGATGTGGCTGAACTGCAACTCCCATCAGCCCCAGCCAGCATGGCCAATGGCTGGGGACAGTGGCAGCTGTAGTCCAATGGCACCTGGAGGCATGTATGGTAGGTTTCCCACCTCTGCTCTGCTGGGTTGAGTAAGAACCAGGGTGCCTATGGGTGGGTATCCCCCTCATGTCAGTTTCTACCTGTCTGCCATGTAGGCGCATGTACTTTACTGAGAGAGGGCAAGACGAGCTCTGCTGCACAGGTTAAGGAAAATAAAAAGGTTGTTTCTTACCAGCACTGACTACGCAACGGCCGTTGATGTTCATGAAGCTACGGGGTTTCATCAGCACCAACTCCACCTCTCCCAGGCTGGTGAATGCGACATCTGCACAACAACGCTTGTCCTTTCTCCACTGGTCAGCCACACTCAGCTTGGTAGCCAGGTGATTAAGGACAGCCATGCCCACACTATGGCGGGTGCCACACAGGCCATGATTGCCCAGTCCTGCCACCTGCAAGTGAGACCCATCAAGGACAGTAAGCAGGAAAGCTGGCTCAGTGTGCAGGGAAAAGGTAAGGTGGTGAATAGCCAAAGGCGCCTTGCCAGGAATGGGGACCCTGTAGTCCTGCAACGGTTATTAGGCTATGGCTCATACACACCATACATTTAAAGCATAGATCCTTTCCCTCAAATCCTGGAAGCTGTAGTTTGCACCTCACAGTTCTACAATTCCCAGCACCTTTTAAACAAACTACAATTCCCACAATCCTTTGGGGGGGGGTGAGAGGTTTTAAGTGTATGGCATGTGCACAGCCACAATCATCTATCTTTGGGGCTTATGACAGTCCAATTACATATCTAGGGCCACAGGTATCTGAGAAGCACCACCTCTCTGATTTATTGCAGCAGATGGCAGTCCAGTTCGAGAACAGAGAATAAGAAAACCTATATATAAGCTTTACATGAACATCAAGTGGGTCAGCATGGAGAATATTCTTCATATGTAACATCCTTCAGCTGCTGAAGATGCTGCTTTTCTGAATATTCTATAACCTCCACCTCGGCTTCTACAGCAGCCCTTGATATGCGCCAGGCATAGCTGTCAACGTTTTCCTTTTTATAAGGAAAATTCCCTTATTCCGAATAGGATTCCTCGCAAGAAAAGGGAAAAGTTGACAGCTATGGCACCAGGGCAGCAAACAGGAGGACTTTGGTATTTTATTTTATTTTTACCACTGTAATAAACGTAAGTACGCCTGTGTATGTGACACAAACAGGCAGACACACGCTGCCTCATACTGCTGAGTAGCAATCCCCAGATGTCCAATTTGCTTTTATTTCATTCGCCTCTCGATACTTCCGCCACCCTTGCCCCGCATATGGAGGGTTGTCCTACCCAAAGTAGGAAGTGATGTGTGAACCCCTATCTCTTCATTCGACTGTATCCCTATGACTGCTTGCGACCCCACTTATAACCCGGAAGCAGTTGCCCTGAACAGGAAGGAACATCCCCCCAAATACGTCGTCTTCTCCCCCCGCTCCCCCTTACCAGCACCCGCTTCCCAGCAGTTCGCAGTTCCTCTTCATGGCGATTCATAGTCCAACTAAGGAGTTTCTGAAGGGGCCGAAAAAGCAACATCAGCCTCCCCCCCCACCTCCTTGCCGGAGACGCCCCTGATGTTACACTTCCGGTCTTCGCCTCAGTCTGAGGAGAACGCCGGCTCACCGCCTTCATTTGTCAGTGTGACGTCATCCACGCCTGCGACCTATCGCAGAAGTCCGGGCGTGAATACGTCACTAGGTGGGCTTTGAAGAGTTCTACACCATCTTTCTTGTGGGCGAAAACTCCCAAAGGCGACCTTTATGCCACCGCCTTTAACAGACATACAGAATCTTTGGAACGGAAGTTTTTTTAAAGGTTGTTGGAAACTGTATGTCCGCAAGGTCAGTACCCTTAACAGACCGCGGTTCCCAGGATTCTTTGTGGGACGCCTCGACTGTTAAAAGTGGAATGAGACTGCTTTTTTAAAAAATAGTTTTTATTGATTTTTACATTTTTATCTTCATCACAATAGCACCATCTCAAATATAAAAACAAACCCAAATAGCCCCCTCCCCGCTACGACTTCCCTCAATTTCCTCTTCTGGTTTGTTGCATAATAATTTCCCCTGCTTTTTGGTTATATCTTAATATTGTATTCTCTAAATTAGATCCTTTCTTTATTCTGTTTGGTAACTGTAAGTGTTTAGTCAAATCCTGCTAATGAGCTTATTTCTTTTTTTTTTCTTTTTAAAATATTTTTTATTAAACAATATCAACATAACAATTATCAATCCAAGTAATCAAATACATTATTTTTCCCCTTCCCCCCTTTTTATTTCTGTAAATACATGGTAATTGGTTCCCACTCCTTTTTGAAGTATCTATTATCTTTATCGTTTAATCTCTCAGTTAATTTGGCCGTTTCAGCGTAATCCATACATTTGTCTTGCCATTCTTCTTTAGTTGGTATCATGCTGCTTTTCTACTTTTGGGCTAGCACTATCATAGCCGCTGTGGAATGAGAGTGCTTTCAATGTATGGCGTGGATGTGATGCTTTTAGGGCCCAATAACACCTGGAAGGGCAAAGCAGTTTCCAGGTGCAAAACTGAGAGATGCAACCAGGAAGTGCTGGTGGAAGATGAGACCTTGTCTCTGTTGATTGCAAGATAATTAAAAGCAACAAAAAGTTACGTGGCAAATCTAACCACCTTTTTTTATTATGTAGGATTTGTGGCATGTAAATATTAATGATAAACAGTGCTTTTTTTTAATAGAAAAATGGGTGCCACTGCATATTCTAGAGTACCCCCAGAAAAAATCAAGCTGCGCCGTACAGCCAAGGCACTGTGGAACTCACCGAGGCAAGATGTGATGGCTAAAAATCAAACCTTTTAAAGGGGCCTGGACAAATCCATGAAACGATAAGACTATCAACAGTTACTAAGCCCCCTATCTGAAAATGGTAGAGAGACAAAACTGAGGGCTCATTCAGACTTTCTTTTGTGCCGTGTTTCTAGGCACAGACCCATGCTTTAAAACTCCACATCCAAGTGGTTTTGTTTTGTTTTTAGTCCCAGCGCTTTCCCCAGGAAAACCTGCATTTTACAGCAATTGGGTCTTCCACAGATTGCTGTTTGGTCCAATTCAATGGTCAAATCCAGGTTTTCCAGGGGCAATGCAAAACCACTTGAGCTCACGCCTAGAAAGCACAGGACAACTGGAAAACCGTTATTCGTTGTTACGAAAAGGCTGGGCAGATCCCCCCCCCCCAGCCCCAAAATTAGCAAACAAAACAAAGGATTATAATTACCACCATCTCGTACTGCAAATCGAGTCAGGACACACACAAGACCTAATGCTTGGGAGATCAGGGACTTTCTAACGTGTGGGTGTGGGTGGGTGTGACAGAGAGAAAGAGAAAAGAAAGAAAGAAAGAAAGAAAGAGGGTCAACGGTCTTTGTGCATGTGTAGCAAAGCATATTCACACAACCTCAGATCACCAGTCCTAGAAAGACTTGAGGATGCTCGGATTCTTATCTGGCTCCCCCCCCCAGTGGCAGTTCTAGGAACAGCAGCACCTGAAGGGTTGTTTGCTTTTGTGTTTGCTTAGCAACCGGAGGACTTGGAGATCCAGGAGGCAGGCACGATGGAGTGGGATGAGGAGGAGGAGGAGAACGAGAAAGAGGCACAGGAGGTGAAGGTGAGACAGAAGCAAAAAGCAACCTAGCAGAGGGCAGCTGGGGAGGCACTGGAGTAGATGAGAGACCCAAAAGAATGGTGTTCCATCCTGCAGTCATGCAGAAAGGTCCCAGATTCAATCTTTGGCATCTCCAGGTGAGGTTGGGAGCATGGGCATAGCCAGGATTTCTGTTAGGGTGGGGCAGAACCGAGTTATCTGTGATGCAGTTGGTCAGTTACTTATGTATTTTTGTTTGTTTACTTGATTGCCCCCCTGGCTACGCAAATGGCTGGGAGTGACCCTTATCCAGATCCCTGGAGAACTGCTGCCAGTCAGTGTAGACATTACTGAGCTAGATGGACCATGGGCTGCCTTGGTGTAAGGCAGCCTCCCAGGTTGCTTCATTCATTTTGTGGTGGCTCTTTCTCCCACAGGAAGTGAAGATGTCAACAGTCTACCTGGAGTTTTTCCCTACTGCAGTCACTGAAGAGAAGCTTGAGGAAGCCCGGCAGAGAAAGATCAGTCGCATTTTTGGGGCTGCTAAGACCTTGCAACATGTTAAGAACCCCAACAAAGTGGGGACTTTTGAAGGGATCCTGCAGAACAAAATAGATGAGCAGTGAGTGCTGTCGCCCATTCTCTGTAATATGCACGTGGTGTTCTCACGTTTAAACCAAAACACGTTTTACCCAAGCAGATAGAAGCCTCTCCTTTATACGTGGTTCAGTTTGGGCACAACACCAAATTATAGTTTGCAGTCAGCAGGCAAACTAGAATCAGAAACAATTGTTTGCAGTCTGTTTCTAAACCATGGTTTATGTTGACTATGGATTGGTGCGATTTTATTTAATTAATTACAACTTTCTTCCGGGTTGTTCAAGGTAGCTTGCATGGTTTCTTTTCACCATTCCTCTGCTTTTGCCTTGCAAAATCCCTGTGAAGTAGACTAGGCAGAAAGGTGGTGACTAGTCCCAGGTCACTCAGCCTTCCCAGTGCTAACCGGACAGACTGATCCAGCTGTCCCCAACCTGGTGCCCTCTAGATGATGCTGGACTCCCATCAGCTTTAGCTGGCACAGCTAGAAGGCTAGGAAGATGGGAGTTCATAGTCCAAAAATACACAGAGGGCTACAGTAGGAGCTTTAACCATGTCGCTGGATTCTGCATCCCATCAGCCACAGCCAACATGGCCATTGACCAGAGATGATGAGAGTTACATTCCAGCAACATCTGGAGCAGGAGTAGTCAATCTTTTTATACCTACCACCCACTAATGCATCTTTCTTGATGTAAAATTTCCTTACCGCCCACCAGTGCTTGATGGAAGGATTCAGCTTGTGCCGTAGAACCCCCTACCGCCCACCTAGAATCCTGAAACGCCCACTAGTGGGCAGTAGGGACCAGGTTGACAACCACTGATCTAGAGGGCTATATGTTCCTCACCTCTGATATAGATTGAGTCACAGAGATTACTGAATAGCTTTATGGCTGAAGCAGACTATAGTTCTTTTCAGGCTCTTCAAGATGGCTTCTAGTCAAGAAGTGGGTGGTGTGTTGCTGCTGCTGTGTTGCTGGTGCTAACAACTGTGGCTTTCTCTCTTTTTTTGCGTCTACAGTTGCAATAAAGGCGAAGAATACTTCTCTCAGAGGGAGTGGGAAAACGCTATCACCTGCTATACCAAAGCCCTTAACCTGGATCCTAACAAGGTAATAAGGTAGAGTTGAGAATTGTTCAGGCTCACAAGACCGTCTACTGAATATAAGAGCCGTGCTGGATCAGACCAGAGGTCCATCTGGTCCCGCATCCTCCTCCCCACAGCATTGAATAGGGTTCCTCTTAGAATATGGTTACCAGATTTTTTTCAATGAATCCGAGGACACTTTTTTTTTTTTTTTTTTTTTGAAGCTGAGTAGGGAGTCAGTAGTGGGGATGGTGAGGCAAAAGACCCTTGGCCCAAGAACATGCCTATTGTATAAAGGTGCAAAGCCCTTCTTTTGCACCGTGAAACATAAATGCGCAGAGTTTTTGAAAAACTGGGCAATGGCGCGCCACCCACCCATGACTCCCAAGCCTTCCCTGATCTCCTTCCCCCTTCGTTTTGACAGATCAGGGGAGCCTTGGGAGTCACGGGCGGATGGCCGTTGCCCAGGAGGGGACAGCCTGGCAGTGCAGTTGGCTCTAGCTGGCTTCAGGAGCTGCTCTCTGCTCACTGCTGTGGTGCAGGAAAATGGCGGGCACCACGGCAGCAAGCAGCTCCTGAAGGCAGCCAGAGCCAACTGCGCTACCAGGCTGGCTCTGGGCTGCTGAGGCGGCTGCTGCCACGTTTCCCGGAGACAGATTTGCAAATCTGGGGACATTCCGGGGACAGAATTTGTCCCAGGACAGATTTGCAAATCCGGGGACTGTCCCCGGGAACCGGGAACCCTATCTTAGAAGTCCATGAGCAGAACATGATCACAACAGCACTCTCCTCACTTGTGAGTTCCAGCAGCTGGCATTTGGAGTCTTCTGCCTCTAATATACATCCATTGTCGCTAGTAGCCATTGGAAGCCTTCTTCTCCTTGATAAGGCTACCCCCTCATGTGCCAAGGGAGCCATCCACAGTAGATAATTCTGGGCTAGGTGGACGTGGCCTGAAGCTCTCCACCCTTGCTGCAAAACCCAAACTGAATCTGTCCCAGGTTGCCCAGACCAGGAGCAGACTTTTGTAATCTTTCGTAATATTGTGCCATGTGCAGAGCCAAAATTTGGCACCCCCAAATTGATCTTCTCAATTATGGATCTTTTCAATTTTGCACCCCCTCAACCTGGCACCCTGTGCATGGGGAACCACTTGCACTGTCCTAAATTTGGCCTTGCCCAGTCCAAATTGGCATGCAGCCCTACTCCCAGTTGCTGAAAAGAGAGGTTGCTCCCGAGAAGTCTCTTAAGACAAGAGCTCCTAGATGACCTTCCCTTTCTGGGAGGGAGAAGCGTCTGCCAGGTAAGAGGCTGAGCCTTGTGTTCCTTCCAGTCCAGCATTGGGAAGGAATTGGGAAAAGCAGGACAGATGTGGCTACCCTTGGTTTGTTTGTTGTATCTGGAAGGGTAGGGGCATTTTGACGCCACAGACAGTCCTTTTCTGCAGGTAGAACTGTATGAGAAGAAGGCAGAAGCTCTTCTCCAGCTCTGCGATTTCCAGTCTGCTGCCTTACACCTCCAGAAGGCCTATATAGTGTCATCACATCAGGAGGACATCGGATGTCGCTTTGCTTTCGTTTTTCACCTCCAGGTAAACAGATAAAGATCAGCATCCCTCCACAGCTTGCTCAGTGCTTCCCTGCCACATCTCTGCGTCCCCTCCTACAAATGTATACCAGCATCACACTATTGGTTTCCCCCACCCACTGAGGGAATCACATAATTGTGGTTTGACAAAAGGCTTGTTAAATGACGCTGTTTCACATGCAAAAGCAGAGCCAGAGTTGCCCAGTGAGCCGGGGAAATGTGATTTCAAATCCTAGCTTCAGACATGAAGCTAACTGGGTTCCATTGTGCTGGCTGGTGTTCATCATTTGCACTTCCCTTGCCAGGTCATTGTGAGGTTTAAATTGTGGTGTGTGTGTGTGTGTGTGTGTGTATCCTGTGTTTGATTTTGGATCTGAATACAGTGGTGCCTCGCAAGACGAAATTAATCCGTTCCGCGAGTCTCTTCGTCTAGCGGTTTTTTCGTCTTGCAAAGCAAGCCCATTGACGGCTTAGTGGATTAGCGCTATTAGCAGCTTAGCGGCTTTTAGTGGCTTTTAGCGGCTTATCGGCTTAGCGGATCAGCTGATAAGCGGCTTAGCGGCTTAGAAAAAGGGGGGAAGGGGAAAAAAACCGCAGGAACTCGCAAGACATTTTCGTCTTGTGAAGCAAGCCCATAAGGAAATTCGTTTTGCGAAGCGCCTCCAAAACGGAAAACCCTTTCGTCTAGCGGGTTTTCCGTCTTGCGAGGCATTCGTCTTGCGGGGCACCACTTTATAATCAATAGAGAATCCACAGAGTTTTTGATACCGTGCTTTTCATTTCTGGGGGCGGTAATATTGTTTATTTCTGGGGACTGTAATATTGTGTAATACTCCTTATTTTCTGATATTTGCATCCTGCCTTTCTTCCATGCTGGAACTCAGCTTCAGTGCTGAAGCTACATACACCACAGTAAGGTAAACTCTAATTTAGGCTTGTCATACACCCGGAATTTCCCGGACATACCCAGGATTCTGTCATCTGTAACAGCGCCCGGGCATATGGCAACCCATGTCGGAAGTGTAGATTTTTGTGTCCAGATTTTCACTTTTTGGCAAGGAAGCCAGCTTTTCTGGGTCATGTGGCCAACATGACTAAACCACTTTTGGCGCATGGAGGCAGTGGAAGACAGGAGTGCCTGGCGTGCTTTGGTCCATGGGGTCACGTAGAGTCGGACACGACTTATCGACTAAACAACAAGTTGGTGGCTCCCACCACATCTCATGGCAATGAAGTTCACAGTTTTAAGTGTGTGCTGTGTGAAGAAGCAACATTCTTTTGACTGTGCTGACTCTATCTCACAGTTCCTGTTAATTTCATAGTAAAAGTCTATGAAAAGCCAAAAATCGCCTCAAAAAAACCTTGTGAGGTAGATTTGGTTGATAGATGACTACTGGCCCAAGATTACCTAGCCTGCTTCAGGGCCTAGTAGGGATTTGAACCTGATTCTGCCCATCATAGCCCAGTGCTCTAACCACTACACCATGCCACATTGTGTTATTTGTTAGGTTGTACTTATTTATTGTTTTCATTAACAGCTTTGGGCACCTAGTAGGTGGAACCAAGGGAGGGTATGGGTTTAAACAGAGATGAAACGCTTAATCTCAGGGCCGTGGGTTTGCTTCCCATGTTGGGCAGAAGAGTCACGCATTGCAGGGAGTTGGACTACATGACCTTTGTGGTCCCTTCCAACTCTAAGATTCTGTGCTTCTATGAAAAGTTAATGGACCATGGCACGATTCCTGTTCCTTTCACCCTACCGTTAGGTGGAGTGAGGCAGCCTCCTCAGGCAGCTGATTCTGCCTGAATTGAAAGGGCAGCAGGTTGTTTTGCTATTTAATTTATTATTAATGTATTGTTACTGTCAAGGATGGGGTGAGACATCAGGGGACTTATTTGTTTTTTTGCCTCAAGTGCCAGATTAACATGTGTACGATGTACCCACACTTGAGGGCAAGAGGCCTACCTTGTAAAATATGCCACCCTACTTCAGGGAGCTGAATGTCCTGGGCTGTGTCGGCTATTTACTCCAGAATTTTATGATGGTTCTGGTTTTTTGCAGGATCTGATTTCTTTCCACAGGGCCTGTAAGACAGAGTTGTTCCACCTGGCCTTTGGCTTAGAATCAATTTGATTCCCTCCCCCCCCCCTTTTGTTTTTTCCTTTCTCCTCCTGTGATGAGGCTGCATTTTAATGTTTTAATTGTTTTAATTAAATCTTGTTTTTTAGTTGTATTTCAATCAGCTTGTTTTTATTATTGGTTGTTAGCCACCCTGATCCCGGTCCTGACTGGGGAGGAAGGGGTATAAATAATAATAATAATAATAATAATAATAATAATAATAATAATAATAATAATTTTTCAGGGCCAGTGTCTGTATGAGCAGAGTGCCTACCTGGATGCTCTCGAATCCTTCACTCGTGCCTCGGAACTTCAGCCTCAGAATAAGCTTTATCGCATGAGGAGGTAACACTGGGTTTGCAACAGAGAAAAAGATACAGTGGTGCCCCGCAAGACGAATGCCTCGCAAGACGGAAAACCCGCTAGACGAAAGGGTTTTCCGTTTTGGAGGCGCTTCGCTAAACGAATTTCTCTATGGGGTTGCTTCGCAAGACGAAAAAATCTTGCGAGTTCCCACAGGTTTTTTTCACTCCCCCCCTTTCCTAAGCCGCTAAGCCACTTATCAGCTGTTCCGCTGATAAGCCGCTTAACAGCTGATCACTAAAAGCCGCTAGACTGCTAATAGCGCTAATCCGCTAAGCTGTCAATGGGCTTGCTTCGCAAGACGAAAATACCGCTATACGAAGAGCCTCACGGAACGGATTCTTTTCGTCTTGCGAGGCACCACTGTATACACCTTTGGAAGCAGAAGAGTTTCAAGAATGTTGGTGGGTCTCAATCTCATCTGGCACAACACTGCACACTGTATAGTACTAGCCTTTGCCAACCTGGTGCCCTCCAGATGTTTTGGACTAGAAGTCCCATCAGTCCCTGGAGGGCACCAGGTCATAGCTGCCAACGTTTCCCTTTTTTAAAGGGAAACTCTCTTAAGCCGAATAGGATTCCTCGCAAGAAAAGGGAAAAGTTGACAGCTATGCACCAAAATTGGCAAAGGCAAGTGTGCACTAAATTTAGGATGATTGAACAACGAAGGCTTTTCTTTTTTTTAAAGTATTTTATTAGTATGGAATTTTAACAGATCATTACAGGTTGAGCCAACCTGGTGTCTTCAAGATGTTGTGGACATCTCCCCTCAACCTAGGAGATTGCTATGTTAGCTATCCCTGGTTTATTGCAAACAAAAAACAAATCCGCTTTCTAAGTCTTTCTTCCTCCAGAGAGGAAACAGTAAATTAGAGTGCAAGAGATCCCTCTTGAGAGCCACATTTTTATCACCTCAAGGGGACTTGTTGCCACGCCAGGGGAAAGGGAGCGTTTTTGTTACAGTAGTAACTGAGGCCTGCTTTTCAGGGGCCCATCTAGACACGGCGCTATTTGTGAAATTATTAATTATTTATTAAATTTCTATACTGCCCTTCACCCAAGAGCACAGGGCTGTTTACAGTATAAAAACAAACAAACAAAAAAGATAGCATAATAACAAACAAAACAATACTCTCCCTCCACAGTTTAAAAGGCCATATATTGCTTAATTAGCCAGGTTGAAGAGAAACATTTTTGCCTGGTGCCTAAAGATATGAAATGAAGGCACCAGGTGAGACTCCCTGGGGAAAGCGTTCCACAAATGGGGAGCCACTGCAGCCAGAGCAGTTGGGCCAGGATTGGCATTATATGCTTAAAACATCTTGTGCTGGGGAGTAACCTGGCCACTGAATTCTGTACCAGCTGAAATTTCTGAACCATCTCCATTGGCATCCCCACATATAAAACAAGTGTTTCAGTAATCTAACCAAGAGGCAATTGTGCTTTAAAAAAGAAAAAAAGTAAACAACAGAGAGGGGCCCAGTGATCTGGGCGGGGCTCCTGTAAGGGGTAAAGGTAAAGGGACCCCTAACCATTACATCCCGTCGTGGCCGACTCTGGGGTTGCGGCACTCATCTCGCTTTTTTGGCCGAGGGAGCTGGCGTTCAGCTTCTAGGTCATGTGACCAGCATGACTAAGCTGCTTCTGGCAAACCAGAGCAGCCCACGGAAACCCCGTTTACCTTCCCGCCGGATTGGTACCTATTTATCTACTTGCACTTTCACGTGCTTTTGAACTGCAAGGTGGGCAGGAGCAGGGACTGAGCAACAGGAGCTCACCCCGTCATGGGGATTCGAACCGCCGACCTTCTGATTGGCAAGTCCTAGCTCTGTGGTTTAACCCACAGTGCCACCCGCATCCTCCTGTAAGGGGTAGTGGAGGGGATTTTTAAAAAACCATTACCTCCCACCATTGCAGTTCTGATCTGGATCTCCCCCCCATATACAAACAGGAAAGCTCCAATTTATAGGTGTGGTTCCTCTAACGAGGTCCATGCCTTCAGGGTCTGTGTTCCCACCTGCCTCCTCCTCCCATTCTTCCTCAGCAGGCCAGGTGACCTTTGCAGAACCCTGTGAACACACAGGTTCAGATTCATGGCTTTGCTCTTCCTTTCTGTTTCGTTAGCATTGCCTGCCTCGCTGCCCTGAAAAAATACAATGATTGCCTTCAGATGGTCAATGAAGAAGTTGCTCAGGAGAGAAAGAATCCAGATCTCTTTGTCCTGAGGGCTCGACTCTATCAGTGCTTTGGAAAGGTAAAGAGCTGGCCAGGTTGGTTTTCATTTGCAAGCGATGACCAGGTGGAGGAAAAGGTGATGGAAGAGCCGCTGCCAGTTCTGGTTGGACCAGGGATTCCCAAACTGAGAGCTTAGACCAGGGATCTCCCATCTCCCCAGGTCTTGGCAGACCATTTAACTATTTTTCTGCCTCATGTTTAGCAATCAAAATGCACTGTGCTAAATACAAGCATGTTTTTAAAAAACAGAATTTGAATGTTAATATAATAGGAAATAAAAGAAGCAAGAAAAATGCAATTAAAATCAGCGGAAACCAACGATTCCCACACGTCTTCTTCCCCTTTCTCTGCTTGCTTTGCTCCCATGTATTGACTCTGCTCCTTGCAATTGTTCTGTCAACCTGTTGCCCTGAGCAGCCGCTGCACCTGCTGTTCTTTGCACGCACACCTGGCCACGCTCTTCCACTGTCTACCTGCATGAAGCTCGCGGGCCACTAGTTGTCCACAGAGTCCACTTTGGGAACCCCTGGATTAGATCATAATGGGTGATAGAAGGGTTGGGGTATCCCTTCAAGCCTGAGGGCCACATTCGTTTGTGGGGAGCCTTTCGAGGTCCATGCAATACTGGTGGGTGGCAAAATTGAATACAGTGGTACTTCTGGTTTTGAACGGGATCCCTTCCAGAGGCCCGTTCACAACCTGAAAGGAACGCAACCCGCGTCTGCGCATCTGCGGGTCGCAATTCGCTGCTTCTGTGCATGCGCGTGACGTCATTTTGTGCGTCTGCGCATGCGCAAGTGGCGAAACCCAGAAGTAACCCTTTCCAGTACTTCCAGGTCGCCACGGGACGCAACCTGAAAAAATGTATCATGAAGCAAATGCAACACGAGGTAGAGCTGTAAATACCCGCTCACTACACACACTCACCCCTGCCCCACCCTCCATTACTCTGTATCCTCCACCCAGGCAAGGACTTATTAGAGTACAGGGACACTTCACAGCCAAGCAAAGAGTGTAAAGGCCTTGGGGAAGTTCTGAGGGCCAGAGAAAGAGAGGTTCCTGAGGTTCCCCACCCCTGGGCTGCAAGGACAATTACCGACCAGGTCTAAGGCCACTTTTTAAGTCTCTGTGCCATTTCTGCTTGCTTCTCTATGGCTAACTGTAACTAACAGGGAAGAACATAAGAAGAGCCAGCTGGATCAGGCCACAGGCCTGCCTTGTCCAGGTTTCTGTTTCCCACTGCAGCCAAGCGGGACACGAATGCAACAGTCCCTCTCCTGCTGTTGTTCCCCACCACCACCCCTATCCCGCTGCCGACAGCTGGTATTTAGGGGCTCCATGATCTTGGAGGTGCCATTTTGTGGCTAGTCGCTGCTGACAGGCTCGTCCTCCATAAATTGGTCTTACGTCATGTTTTATAAATTTATTTAGAAGCTTCTAAGTTGGTGGCTGTCACCACCTCCTGTGGCTGCAAATTCTGTAGTCTTGGCTATGGGGTAGATCCGCACCATAGATTTGAAGCACATCCCACAGACATTTAAAGCACATGACTTCCCTCAAGGAATCCTGGGAACTGTGGTTTGTTGAGGGTACAGGGGATTGTTGCTCTATGAGGGGAGGAAACTACAATTCCCAGGATTCTTTGGGAGAAATTATGTCTGTTAGCTATGCTTTAAATCTATGGTGAAACGGACTCTCTCGGAAGGTGGGTGGGACTCTCCTTCTTTGGAGCTTTTAAAGCAGAGGTTGGGTGTCCATTTGTCAGGGCATCTTGTCAGTTAAGATTCCTGCGTTGTAGGGGTTTGGCCTAGATGACCTTTGAGGTACTTTCCAACACTACAATTCTATGACCTGCCACCACATGGAGTTTGATGAAGAAGCCCTCTTTATTGGATGAGCCCAGGTTCCAGATAGCATTCTGCCTTCTCCATAGGTCACCTTCTGTTTCCACAACCTCCAAGATGCCCTTGAGTTGGACCCAGAGCACAGCGAAGCTCTGCTGATGCTGGAGCGCTTGAGGAAAGAGGCTCAGAAGTTCAAGGAGCAAGCTGTGAGCAAGGCAGTGAAGGGAAACCTGAAGGCAGCCCTGCTGAAAATCAACAGGGCCATTGACCACAACCCCTTGCAGGCAGACTACTTCCTCTTCAGGTACCCACCATCTCAGCACGGTTTGAAGGTCTGGACCTCTCAGGGTTTCCCCTGCCAGAAGCCTCTTCCATTTTGTGGCTTGAAATTATTAGAGGCAGCCAACCATGGTGCAAGAAGCCTTTCTTCTGCTATTTTCCCAGCACCATGCATAATTTTGTGCCCCCCTGTTGTGTCTCATGCCCCACCCCACCCCCCAAAAGCCTCAACAGTCCTTGTTTTATTTGTGTAGCTGACAAACCATAGCCATTTCCTGGTTGCTTAATGTAGGCTCACAAGTGATCCATATGGTGGAACAGCTCACACAAAGCTTGATATTAATAATAGATATTATTATTATTATTATTATTATTATTATTATTATTATTATTTATTTATTTATTTATTTATTAATTTGTGCCCCGCCCATCTGGCTGGGTTTCCCCAGCCACTCTCGGGGGCTTCCAACAAAGATTAAAAATACATTAAAATGTCACACATTAAAAACTTCCCTGAACAGGGCTGCCTTCAGATGTTTTCTAAAGGTCAGGTAATTGTTTATCTCTTTGACATCTGATTGGGGGGCGTTCCACAGGGTGGGTGCCACTACCGAGAAGGCCCTCTGCCTGGTTCCCTGAGCTTTGCTTCTCACAGTGAGGGAACCACCAGAAGGCCCTCAGAGCTGGGCCTCAGCGTCCGGGCAGAATGATGAGGGTGGAGACGCTCCTTCAGGTATACCTAACCTCCCTGTAGATTTTTCAGAAGTGGAAAATACCCGTCTGAAACCCTGGATTGCTGCTGCCAGTCAGAGTAAGTGGCACTGAGTTATTCACCCGGAATAAGGCAGCTTCCTTGGTCCTTGTGCCCTGTGCTCTTTACCGCTCCCAGCTCACTGCTAGCCATTAGCACCCTTCCTTCCCCATTCTTGGGAACATAAGAAGCTGCTGTAAGAAGAGCCTGGCAGGATTAGGCAAATGACCCACCTAGTCCAGCCCCTGTTCTTAACCAGATGCCTGCAGGAAACCTGCAAGCAGGACCTGAGCACAAGAGCATTCTCCCCCCCTCCTGTGGTTTCTAGCAACTGGGGTTCAGAAATATAGCTCCCTCTAACTGTGAAGGCAGAGCAGAGCCATCTGGCTATCAGCCCACTGCTCCATGAATTTGTTTTATCACTGCCTCCTGTGGGAGTGAGTTCCACAGCTATGTGCTGTATCTTTTCTCTTCCAAGTCTTCCAACATTCAGCTTCTCTGGGTGCCCATGAGTTTTGCTGTCATGAGAGAGGGGTAACAACTTTTCTCTATCCACCTTCCCCACACCATGCATAATCTTCTGTCATGTCACCTTTTACTTGCCTTATATAGTGGTACCTCCGGTTTAGAATGGGATCCGTTCCGGAGGCCCGTTCGCAACATGAAAAGAACGCAACCTGCAGCGGCACGTCTGCACACACACAGGTTGCGATTCGCCACTTCTGCGCATGCGCATGATGTCATTTTGTGCGTCTGCGCATGCACGAGCAGCGAAACCCGGAAGTAACCCTTTACAGTACTTCCGGGTTGCTGTGGGACGTAACCTGAAAGAACGTAACATGAAGCGTACGTAACATGAGGTATGACTGTATACCAAGACAGACTTTTGATTCACAAAGCTAAGCACTGTCTTCACTGACTGGCAGAGGCTCTCCATGCTTTCAGAAAGCAAGTCTTTCCGAATCCTACTTGGAGATGTTGGGAATTGAACCTGGGACCTTTTGCATGCATAGCAGGTGGTCTGCCTCTGAGCCACAGCCGCTTCTCCCAAGGAGATGTATTATTGTGATCCCTTTTGCAGGGGAAACATCTTGAGAAGGCTGAGAGACTTTGATGCAGCCATTGGCGATTACCTCAGAGCCGTGGAGCTCAGCCGAGAGGAGGATGGCAGCGAGGTTTGCGTGGAGGCCCAGAAGCAGGTGCTCCTCACCTATAACGACTTTGCGGTACACTGCTATGACAAAGGCTTCTACGAAGAGGCGGTGCTCCTCCTGAATAAAGCCATCACGGGGGAGAAAAATGAGAAAGGGCTCTATGTCAACAGAGGAGGTGAGGGGCTCATGTATATTGTCTAGTTCTGTGTAGATGTGGGTGGGAGCACCAAAATGCGGTGTTTTTGTGGGCGCTAGATCTCACTGAGTAGCTCAGCTTTGAATTTTGATGGAGCAAGTTAGGGCTGCAAAGACTTCATTGAAATTGTGTGAAATGGTTTATTATTATTATTCATTTTATATCACCCTTCCTTCAAAGAGCTTGAGGAAGCACCTATGCTTTTCCACCCTTCCATCCCATTTCAATACAACAACTCTGTGAGTTAGGCTAGATGCCAGACAGGGCCCTCAGCTAAATGAGATTCCCAGCAGCCGGGGAGTGAGCCTTCCAACTCCAGGGAAAGCAGAAGCAAAATAAATTGTGCAGATAGGCTTCATTGGCACAATATGTCTATGCAGCTTGTAGGATTATGTAGTCCTTGGAGCACAGTTTCTGTGAGACAGAATTTAATTGGTTATAAAATAAAATAAAATAAAATAAAATAAAATAAAATAATAAAATAATAAAATAAAATAAAATAAAATAAAATAAAATAAGGACAGCAGGCACATCTCTGAGTTCTCCTCATGCTTAGTAGCTAAGAATCTGGAGTGAATCGTCCTGCTGCATCAGGCCAAAGGTCCATCTCATCGAAGTGGTTAGCTGGGTGCTTCCAGAAAGCGCACAAGCAGTGCATGAAATATGCCCCTGCTCCTGCCCAGCAGCTGGCATTCATCAGAGGCTCTACTTCTGATTGAATAAGCTCTACACCACCTGTACGCCTCTATAATATTCTGCCCCCCCTTCCCTATAGAGCCCCATTTGAACAAGAGGCTCATCTCCTCTGGATTGAATTTGTGGACTGTAAGATCTTTGAGGCAGGGAGCTATCCTCTTTTTCTTTGCTTGGGGTGGCAGGCAGAAACTTGCAGCAGTTGTCCAGGCTTTACAATCTCTGCGGGGGATTGAACCTGTGGCTTTCTGCATGCAAAGCAGGTTCTCTGCCACTGAGCCACAGCTCAGTGTGTGTGTGTGTGTGTGTGTGTGTGTGTGCGTGTGTGCGCTGAAAGTGCCTTTTGAACCAATAATTAAAATAACAGAGGAAAACAACCTGTGCTTGCTGCCGGTGAATTCTTGGCTGTTCTCCTTCAGACTGCTTCCTTAAACTGGGTGAGCTGAATTTTGCAATGGCGGATTATCAGCAAGCCCTGGATTTACAGCCTTTCGACCCCAGCCTCCAGAAACGCGCAGCTTGGTTGTACGATGAGATGGGGCTGCAGGAGTTCAGGGAGAGGTATGCTGAGGTTGGCGGGATGGGGCGGGGGGGGCAACCCAGGGTCTTTGGTGGTGGACCCAGGATCCTCTTCCCTGAAAAGCACAGCACTGGTTGCTCAGACAACATCTAATATATAGCACATGGATATGCTATGCAAATCTCTATCATGGGCCTGTGCCCTGAATCCTTTAGGTAATCTTGCGGTGTCCCTGCAAACGGCACATTTACCAGAAAACTCCTGGGGGGAAAGACAGGCCTTTGCTTATGTGTGGTTTGACATTTTATACACCCCTTATTTAGGAATTCCTTCATGCTACGCACTGGGAGCATAAACAGAGAAAATAAATGAGCAACCACCACGATAATAGCAGAGCTGTGGTCCCCCAGGTGTTGCTAGACGCCCAATTCCCTTCAGTCCCAGCCAGCATGGCCAATGGGTAGGGATGATGGGAGTTGGAGTCTCAATGATGTCTGGAGGAGGCAGTCCTAAATGCCCAAAGCATGTTGCATCTCAGTTGTTCTTACAGCAGCCCTCTTAGGTGCTGGTTTTGACCTATAAAGCCTTAGACAGCTCAGGACCACAATACAGTCATGCCTCATGTTACGTTTGCTTCATATTACGTTTTTTTCTGGTTGTGTCCCGCAGCGACCCGGAAGCACAGTGGTACCTCTGGATGCGAATGGGATCCATTCCGGAGCCCCGTTCACATCCTGAAGTGAACGTAACCCGTTTCTGCGCATCTGTGCGTGCGCAGGTCGTGATTCGGTGCTTCTGCGCATTACATCATTTTGAGCATCTGCGCATGCGTGAGCGGCGAAACCCGGAAGTAACACATTCCGTTACTTCTGGGACACCACGGAGCGTAACCTGGAAATGCTCAACCTGAAGCATATTTAACCCAAGGTATGACTGTACTGGAAAGGGTTACTTCCGGGTTTCGCCGCTCTCGCATGTGCAGAAACGCAAAACCACACTTTCGTACAAGCACCAAATTGCGCTGTGCCCCTGCGCAGATACGGCGCTTCAGGTTGCGGGCTTTTCGTGTTGCAAACGGGCCTCCGGAATGGACCCGTTCACAACCAGAGGTACCACTTTCCTCAAAGACGAACTCTCCCCATATGAACCGACCTGGACCCTGAGATCTGAGGCCCTTCTTCGTGGGCCCCCCTCAACAAGAGGTCCGAAGGGTAGCAACACAAGAACACACCTTTTCTGCAGTGGCTCCCCACTTGTGGAACGCTCTCCCCAGGGCGGCTCACCTGACGTCTTCATTACATATATTTAGGCACCAGGCAAAAATGTTCCTCTATAACCAGGCCTTTAACAATTATAATAAAGTAAGCCAATATGGCAACAGGTGTTTTCTCCCTGCTTTCAGTCGATACCCACAGGCCGAAGCATATTTCTCCCAGGCTATTGAGAATAACCCACGTGAGCTGAAGTATTACATGCACCGAACCAAGACCCGTCTGTTTCTGCAGGAGACAATGGGAGCCAAGGAGGACCTTATTACAGCCTTCCTGCTGGACCCAACAAGGGAGGAGGTACCTGCTGCATAACAGCGCCATCTTCATTACGCCTTAATGCAAAGCCTCCCCTCACCCGGTCCTGTAATCAGGGGCAACCTGACACTGCCCTCGGACAGGCCTCTGGAAATTAGGGGGAGGGGGAAGCAGAAGGGCAGGTGAGCAGAAAGGTGTAAAGCAAGGGGGAGGCATTGATGGCTGTTGCTTTTTTTTTTTAATCAGGGAGCTCCATGAAATGTACTTAGGGTTCCTGAGCAGTCTTCTACCATTTCAGAATGCTTGCTGCATCCATATGCCTATAGAGAAGGGAATCTTTCCTCTACCTGAGCACTGCATTTAATAATACTGTAATAATAATAATAATAATAATAATAATAATAATAATAATAATAATAATAGTAGTAGTAGTAGTAGTCGTAAAAGAAAAAATTCCATTCAGTTGAAATCACTTCTCTTCTTTCCCCCTTTTTTTCTTTTTTCAGATCCACAGTTTGGCCAATAGTTTGTTTCCAGGAGAGCCCATACAGTCTGCCCTTGACAGTAAAATTGGAGAGCTTGCTAAAGCTCTTCTGGACCGGAGGCTAAAAGCTTGCCCAATATTTGAGGCCTCAGCCAACCACAAAAGGTACAGCAGTGAGCACAAACATGGTGCCATAAAACCAGGCTCCTCCACTGGTGTCTTTGGGTGATTTTCACCCTGTGCAAGTTACCACCTCAAATGGAGCCATTGTTGCTAGAAAAAGGATTCTTTCCTGATTGCAGTATGATTACGTTGTGTGCAGTCCCCTTGTCCTTAGTCCCTCCATCTGCCAATATGGGAGGGGCATGAAACCTTACAGTGGGGGTAGCCAACCTGGTGCCCTTAAAAACCCCCACACATTTTATTCATTTTGTTAAGAAGTGCAAACAATAACGGAAAGAAATAAAACAAATAATAAAAAATGCAAACCGTGGAGCGTCACAGCCTGGAAGGACAAATGTACAAAGATGTAGCACAGCTCCAGGGGGTTAATAAAGCTTTGACTCATACAAAGATTCCCTTTACAAATAACAAAGATGTGTAAAAATGAAAGTAGTCTCCACTTGTGAGATCCATTATTGTGAATAAAGGTTCTAAAAAGTCTCAGACAAACCAGTTGTTTACATATATTGGTGACATTGTGTAACTGAGTGCCACACAGTATTTGTGCAATAGTAAAAAAATAATCTGTCATTCAAGTTCTGTCCTTTAGTTTCTTTTGGTTTATGAGATATCTTTTCAAGAAGAGCAGTTTGCCAACCCTAATATGCCAGCATTTGAAATTGTTATCTTCCAGGATTTGGCAATGGAGCCCATGGCTGCTGCTAAGAGATGAGAGGTTTTTTTACTTTTCTAGCCCATTCTGTTTCCATCTACAGCAGTGGTTCCCAAAGTGGGAGGTGTCACCCCTTGGGTGGGTGGGAATTACTGGGGTTGGGGGGCGCTAAAAGGTAAGGGGGTGGCAAGGAGTGCTGGAGGTGTAAATGACTATCAGACCTTGAAAAGCTGGCATCACTGAATCAAGTGAATAAATTATGTTGAATTAATTAAACTATATAGTTTTAATTGGATTTATTCAAGTAAACATGCATTTATTCAAATAAATGTGCAATTGTTAATGTTTTGAATCTTATTGTGTTCTAATCTTCTGGATAATGTTATTTATGGGATAGGGGGCACTAGAGATAAGTTTATGGAACCAAGGAGGCAGTGGCCCAAAACATTTTGGGACCCACTGACCAGGCTCAAAGGTGCCAGGTGGAAAGATGGAGCAATGGTTTGTTCAGTTATCAAAGATATCTCCGCAACACTTCATCCACCTTGGGGCAACCACCATATGTGCTTTTACAGGGATAGAGAAGCTCTACGCAGCCAAATGTTGTTGGACTACAACTCCCATGAACTCCTACCAGTATGGGTCAGTTGTCAGGGATGATGGGAGTCCGACAACATTCAGAGGGCTTCACTGGCTACACCTGCCCTAGAGGGTGGTTTTAAAGATTGCACCTACATGCTTGTGAAGTGATTAAAATACTTGAAAGCATAATAAAAATGATGTTATGATTATGATTTCCAGAAGGCCTCTAGTCTAGTCTATGCCCCTCTCACCAGGAGAGGGGAATGGCATAATGGTACCAAAGATGCATGAATGAAGCACAGGACAGAAAAGCAATGGATGTTCAAGAAAGATTATATCCTTAAGGATCTGAAGTTTTAAACAACTGGGAGACAACCTTTAGCTCTCAAAGGTCGTAAGTGTTGGTGGCTGCAAAGTGCAGCTTGCATGGGGTAGCACGTAGCCTGTGGGCCTGAAACCTCCAGTGCTAATATTTTTGCATTGCCTTGCTATTGCCTTTGGCACATCCTCCTCCACAAAGCTTATGTTTTGCTATCTGCCCTTTTCCACCCTCCCACAGTTCAGAGTCAGAAGGAAGTAGTTCTCCCAAAGATTTCTACATTCAAAATGATGAGCTAGAAGCACCAGAGGAGGAAAAGAGGAAGCAGGAAACGGCTGCTGAAGAGAAAAGGCTGAATGAGAAGATGGCTACCTGCCTGAAGAAGTCTAACATGGTGAGGGGTGTAGCTCAGCAGCAATGCAGGTTCAACCACCAGCGTCCCCAGTTAGGGCTGGGAGACACCTCTGTCTGAGACCCTTGGAGAGTCACAGCCAGTCTGCATAAGCAATATTGAGTTAGGTGTATCAGTAGTTTGACTTAGTATAAGACAGCTTTGCTCCCTGTGTTCCTGTGTCTCAGCAATCATTACCTACTAGGGCAGTGGGAAGCACCTTTTCTGGTGCAGCTAATTCATTTGGTTCACGTTACGAAAATGTAGATTTTTACTCTGACTTGGTTGGCGGTCTAGATTTGGGCAAAGCTGTGGGAGTCTGCTCCACTGTCGAATTAACTCTTACTTTCAGAAAGCTCTTCATATTTAGTTGGAATATCCTTTCTTGTGACTTGAATCCATAGGTTTGGTTCCTACCCTCTGCAACTGGAGAAAACAAACCTGCTCCATCCTCCATGTGACAGTCCTTTAGATATTTAAGAATGGCTATCATATCACTTCTCAGTCTCCTCTTTTCTGGGCTGAACATACCCAGCTCCTTCAACTGCTCCTCATAAGGCTTAGTTTGCACACGTTCCAGCTTGTCAACATCCTTAACCTGTAGTGCCCAGAACGGGACACATACTTGCCAAGCTGAATGCAGCCTTCAAAAGACCAGGGCTGGCTATGATCCTTGAAGTATGACATAGAAATTTAATAAATAAAATGCCTGGACAGGCAGCAGTACAACTGAGGCACCTGCCTATTATTAATATAATTCTGCCAGGCTTTTCTGTTTGGTCTGGTGGACAGGCAAGTGGTGATAGTGGAGAAGCTTCTCCATTTAGCCTGGAAAAAGAGAAGTTTCAGACGAAATGAAACAGTGGTCCTCAAATATCAGAAAGCTGTCAAGTGGAAGCTGGAGCAGACTCACCCCCTATTGCTCTAGAAGGTTAGAACTAAGAAGGAAATGGCAAGGAAGCAGAATTCAACCAAAAACTGAGTGAGTTTTTGGCTGAATTCTGCTTCCTTGCCATTTCCTTCTGAGTGAGTTTTTGGCTGAATTCTGCTTCCTTGCCATTTCCTTCTTAGTTCTAACCCTCTAGAGCAATAGGGGGCGAGCACTGGGAGTAGATATTTAAACAGAGTAGATATTTAAACAGTGGATGCTCGGGTTGCGAACGTGATCCGTGCGGGATGCACATTCGCAACCCACAGCGGCGCGTCTGTGCATGTGCAGGTTGCAATTCGGTGCTTCTGCGCATGTGCAAAGCACGATTTAGTGCTTCTGTACATGCACGACCCCCGAAACCCATGGTACAGAGCTGGATTCTGAAGAGCAGCTGCTGGGTGATTCCAAGGTCCATTCCAACACTATGATTTAACTGTTGTGGTCTCTTGCACTTTTTGCAAAGCTGCAGAAGGCAGCCAGATCTACACTGACATTTCATGTAAAATGGTGCTGCATCTCTCTGGCAGGTAAACAAAGAGCTTAAGGCAGCGCGAGAGAACACGTCCCTGGAGCCTACCACTGTCCGCCTGGACCCTTGCCCTCACCTGCCTGAAAAGGAGCACTCAGAAGAACCTTACAAGTGGCGCAAGTTCAGCCAAGGCATTGGCCACTTTTAGCTCATATTACAACCATTGCATTTTTTTGCAGTCTCATCATAAAGAGGTAGACATGAACCAGGTTGGCTGAAGTTCCAATGCATTTACTTACTTAAAGACTACAGCCACCAGTTCTGGCAAGCACATGGTGGCATGGTATTAATCACCAAAGTAGTGTGTCTTCCATTCCCTTCCGTTGATAGGATCCCAGTCCACAAGACTTCTGCCAGCTGCTGGTGCAAAACTTACCATGGGGCTACTTCAATTCTACAATGAACACTTTTTCTCAGGTACAGCAGTAGTTATTGCACAGCTCCACATACCTACTCATGGAGGAATCGGGAGCAACTTAGCAGTTGTGGGCCAATCTGTTTTTTCCCCTCTCAGATAAATACTTGAACTCTTAGCCCTGCCTTGTTCTGCATATATGGATTGCACATAGCAGCACTTTTTGTCTAGTGTGGTATCAGTTGAGCGAGCCCTCTTGAAAACAAAACTTATTCTGCCATTACCATGTTTAGTCTAGTCTAGGAGCTATCACGTTCACTGCAAGCACATACCAGTATTATTTTTTATGTAGCCAAGGCCATTAGATAAAAACATACTAACGCAGAATGGCTGTTTGAGCCTTGACAGCTGCAACTATGTCTTGTAGCCCCTGTGCACTAAAGGTAAATCAATACCTTCTGAGTAGCTCAAGCCCTGCCCCATGGTGTCTCTGAAAAGCCTTGCCAGAGAGTTGGAGCGGGGACCCACTAAAAATATGTCTTGTATTGTAATGGGGCTTGATTTGGCAAGAGAATCACCCCAAATGGGATGGTAGAGTATCTTGTCATCTGATAACTCGCATTTATGTAATTCTAATGCACTATTCTTGCAGGATAGTGACTAACGCACACAGAAGCTCGGCGACTTGGAACCATTTAGATTAGTAGTGCTAGTGTGGTGGTGGGAAGCTTGTGGGCTGAATTAGCTCTGGCAAAGGCCCTGATTTAGGCCATGAGGCAGTTTTCCTCAAGCCACATCCACTTGCTCTACACCTTTTGCCATATACAGTGGTACCTCGGGATGTGAACAGGATCTGTTCCGGAGCCCTGTTCGCATCCCGAACAGAACATAAGGCGTGACAGCGCGTGTCACGTTTTACCGCTTCCGCGCATGATGTCATTTTGACCGTCTGCTCATGCGTGAGCGGTGAAACCCGGAAGTAACACGCTCCGTTACTTCTGGGTCGCCACGGAGCGCAACCCGAAAGCGCTCAACCTGAAGCATATTTATCCCGAGGTATGACTGTACTGTATAACATCAGGTCAAGATGTGACTCTGTTTCCTGGCATTGCCCAGCAGCTGAGTACCAGCAGCTTCAAAGCCCTGTGTAATTTCCCATGTGGCTTGATTTCAAGATGCATTGCCAAAGGAAAAACTGGTGCCATGGGGATGTCAGGTGACTGGCTGTTGGGCAGCTCCCACCCACCCAAGGATCCAGTCTGCCACCTGGTTAAGGTCTTCCCACCCTAGTGCATTACACAACACTGCAAAACAGCTGCTTTATTTACCTGTGGGCTTCTCAGGCACTTTTGAGTGAAAATCCAGTTCTTGTGTACAAAAGGAGGCACTGGAAGACCATCTCTCCCCACAGCCCCATTGCCAACAGTGCCTGGTGTCACTTATATTGCCACCATCAGCACGTAATCACAATAAGGCAAATCAATCCTGTATGGATCAGTTCAGATGAGATGGATCTTGCTACAACATTTTAGCCTAGGACTATGGCTTCTGGCACATTGATACAATCACAGTATGTCTTAAAAAATTGTGCGAGAGGTAAGATTTTTAGATTCCAAAGAAAACTGATCAAATTGTGCTATGTTAGGGAATCTAAAATTGTGATCATTGCCTCTTTTTCTTTTAAGAAAAAGTCTATATAAGACAGTGTTATGGGAGCAGCCAAGATTCCCTTCCAATACATCACAGACTCTACTCCTTTGTTCTCAAGAGTCCACAGCACAAGGCTCAGGGCAAAGTATAAAGTGCTTTTTGGTTTCCTGGTCGGTCAAGTCAGCATTGCTGTTTGAGTCTATGCTCTGGTCTGGAAAGTCTCTTCCTTGATCCTAAAGCCAATCAGGATAATTGGTGAGGCAGTCTTTGTGCTGAGCCTTTAAAACTCCAAAATTGTCACCAGCAAAGTCTTTGCAGGCAAGTGACCAGAATCTGGAGAGATCAAAGGAAGAAAGGGACCCGTGAATCCACTGTTTTGCAGCCTGTGGCTGAGAACACTTTCAACTCTGCTGGGAAGTAAGGGATGCTGTCAGCAACTGCCTGGATGACATCTGGCTGTGGCTCTAGGTCTCGGCTGGTCAGCTCACTGGCCACACACCGTTTCACATGGTGCTGCTTCAAAGGCAAGAAAGGCACGAGGAAGTCAATAAGGTGCTGATCGATTATCCCAGACTTCCAAAATCCATCTGCAGGAGAGAGAGAGAGATCAAGTTTCTAAGTAGGGAATTAAGTAGGGGAAAGGCCTGTACTCTTGAAGGGGCCAGTAGTGCACCACATATGTTTGAACTGGACCACTGAATCCCACCCCTGGGGGAGGAAAGATAAGATTTTTGCAAAATAAATCTCTGGCTGATAATGTTATTTCCTTCCAGGTAATATGGGCCACAGTGCCTTTGTGTGGCTCCTTCTTCCTCAGCAAGAGTTTTACTGCCCACATTTTTGTGTGAAAAGCTCAATGTTCCCTTTGCTGTGGGCATGGTTCTCTCACCCAAGGCCACTGAATGTGGCAAAGGTTATTTCATCCACAAAAGGGTTACCACTATAAAATGACAGTAGTTTTTAAAATGCCATGTGGGCAGGTGGTCAAGCACTTCTCTGCCTGTGTTTGCCTCCACAAATTCCTGGTGGGGCTTGGAGGTTACAAGTAAACTCAGTTTGTGGGGAAACAGGTATGTTGAGGGGAGAAGTGTGGGAGGAAGAGTTTAGTACTTCTCTCCCTTTTCATATTGTTAAACTATGGAATTCGCTCCCACAAAAATATAGTAATGGCCACCAACTTAGATGGCTTTAAAAGAGGGCAAGACGAATTCATAGAGGATAAGGCTATTGGCCCCTATGGCTACTGTTCTGCCTCTACAGTTTGAATATCAGTTACTGGGAATTATGTATGGGGAGAGTTGCACTAAGTTCCTGTTTGCGGGCTTCCCACTGTGGCAGCTGGCTGACCATGGCGAGAACAGAATGGTAGATCAGATGGGTCTCCGACCTGATCCAGAAGGGCTGTTCTTATGTTTCCTGTTTCTCAAATGATACTCACTTTGGGGGTTTTCAAAAGCAGCTTTGTAAACTGATTCTTCCAGATCCTTGAGGGTGATCTCCTCACGGTCTTTATGGGCCCGCCAGAAGTCCAAGGTAATTTGGTTTATCTGCTCCCCACCAGCATTGCTATCAGAGAACAAGGCAGGATGCAAGAGAAAAGATGCCTTGTGAGAACACACACTTCACTCATAAGGATGTGCTTCAGTGCTTTAACAACAATACTGTATGGATCACCTGCTCCTATATCAGGTTTGGGGAACTGTGGCTCTCCAGATGTTGCTGGACTCCAACTCCTATCAATCTCATACAGCATGGGCAAAAGGGATGGGGGGAATTGTAGTCCAGCAATCCGGGGTGGGGGCTCAGGTTCCCAATCTTTGTCCCTACGCCATCTTGCCACTTCCCCAAGATCAGAAGGAGAGGCCTTTCTTTGCCCTGCCTAGGTTGGAAGCACACCAGGGTGGGACAAGAGACCTTTTCAGTGGCTGCACCCAGATCACGGAACACCTCGTCCCCTGTGAAGTCTGGTTGGCACCTCCCTTACTTTTCATTTTTGCTGGTTACTGAAGACATTTTTATAACTGCGGGCTTAATTGGATAGGTAAACAAAGTTTTCATGAAACTGCTTTTTTGTTATTTGTGCTAAGGTGCTCTGAGTAGTGTACAGAAGACATAGAACTCTTCTAATAAATAAATAAATATAAAATATGCACTTATCAGTCCCGTAGATTACAATTCTGAACCTGCTTACCTGAAAATAAGCTCCACTGAACTCAAACAGACCTACTTCACAATGGGCAAATATAGGATTATGCTGTTAGAGCTGGCTGTTTTCATTTAGAATAATATTTTAAAGAAAGCAAAATCAACTGAAGTTTATGCACAGACAATGGTGCTATCAGGGCAGGACTTTGGGACAGGCATCTGGGGTCAGGCCTAGCTGAATGAGCAGGAAGGCAGACAAAGACAACAGAGCTAGGTTTACCACATGCTGAAAACACTTAGCATCCAAAGAAGGTGCTGTACACACTATGGGATCATTAAGTCAAATATTCTCTTACTGCACTACAGCTGGGGGTCTTTCTTTCATGGCTTTGGGGCAGAAAATATAATTTGCGGATGGGAGAGGAGGAATTGGTTTCAGATGGTAAGCAATTCCTTACTAGGTAATTTCCCACAAAGTCCTATATGGAAGGGCTGTATTTCAGTGGCAGAGCACCAGCCTTGCATGCAGACCAATCCCCTGCAAGAGCTGGTAAAGAACTCCTCACTGGAAACCTAGAAAGCTGCTGCCAGTCAGTGTACGCATTACTGAGTGAAATGGGTCAATGGTCTGGCTCAGTATAAGGCATGGGTAGGCAAACTAAGGCCCGTGGGCTGGATCTGGCCCAATCGCTTCCTAATCCAGCCCGGGAATCAGCATGTTTTTATATGAGTAGAATGTGTCCTTTTATTTAAAATGCATCTCTGAGTTATTTGTGGTGCACAGAAATTTGTTCAATTATCCCCCCAAAATACAGTCTGGCCCTCACAAGGTCTGAGGGACAGTGGACTGGCCCCCTGCTGAAAAAGGTTGCTGACCCCTGGTATAAGGCAACCTCCTGCCTTTCATATCTGCTATTT